>NC_042290.1:9131480-9366480 GCF_901000725.2 Takifugu rubripes
TGTGTGTGTGTGTGTGTACAGGTGCAGCAGATGGCAGTCAGCTGTCTGCAGAGGAACCTGCGGGCTCTGAGGGTCGTGTCCAAGTGGAGTTGGTGGAAACTTTTTTGCCGCGTGCGTCCTCTGCTCGATGTCAACATGGACAATGAAAGGTTACGAGCCAAAGAGGTACATACACACACACGCGCGCGCACGCACACATGCTCACACGCCCGCGCGGGTGCCAGCTTCACAATTACACACAGAGAGAAGAGTGAGCTCACATAGATCGCTGATATTTTCGATTATTCCGAGTATTTGGTGCAACGTGTGACCCTCGGGACCGGCAAAAACAGCAGCGTCACGTCAATGCTGCCGCTCTGCTGGACCCTTTGTGACGGATCTGCTAACAAAGCGGTGTTGAAACTGATCGTTTAGGATGTTTCATTTGCCGCGAGATGCTCTCCTTGGTTTTGTCAGGATGAGATAACGGCTCTGAGACGGCGCCTGGAGAAATCAGAGAAAGAGAGGAATGAGCTGAGGCAGACTGCAGACAGCCTGGAGACCAAGGTCTGCAGCACACACACACACACACACACACACACACACACACACACACACACACACACACACACACACACACACACTCTGCCTATGCTTTTATATTTATGCAGGTTACAGCTGTGACATCTGAGCTCAGTGATGAGCGTTTCCGTGGCGATGCGGTAGGCCAGGCTCTGGATGTGGAAAGGGCTGAGAGACTCCGACTCAGCCGGGAGAACAAAGAACTGCAGGTAGAGCCTCACAGATGTTTGTAAAAGTAATCTATTACTTAATGGAAGAGTTGTGGTTTATTCTTGCTTCTCCCTGATAGCTGAATGTCTGTTGTCTCCACCAGGCTCGTCTGGACCAGTGTAAAGTTACCATGGGAACACTGGAGAAGCAGCTGGAGGAGGAGAAACAGAGAGTCCAGGCTGCTGAGAGTCAGAGAGGAGCAGGAACAGGTAAATGTCAGTCTGCCAGGGGAAGCCTCTCTCTGTAGCCGTGGAGGCCGTAGTTCCTCCTCTGTTGCCAGGGGTTACGAGTGTACTGCATACAGTGTGCTGACAACACACTGCAGAGGTTAAGATTTACAGTCTAATTATTTTTTTCAGGTCTGATGTTTCTCATCATTAAAGAAACAAAGATTCTAGAAGTGACTCATCAACCCATTTGTTTGAAAAATAATCAAATCTGTTCCACTAAACATCCCAAACTCAGTGCAATAATCCCAACATTGTCTTTAAAAGAGGCAGATTTATGCTCCACCTCGATGTCCCAAACTTGGAGACAGCGAGTACAAATAGCCTCCGGTGTCTCTGCCCATTACTCTGCCTCGCCCCACGCAGACGGCGAGCTGGCCATGCAGCTGGAGTGCTGCCAGACGGAGGTGGAATTCGTCCGTAGACGACTCAAGCAGACCGAGGAAAAACTGGAAAACGAGCGACAAAGTCGGCAACAGCTCGATGCCAAGGTGAGGCAGGACGCTGGGGTGTGCAGCGGAACGCCGGCGAAAGATTAAACATCTGAAGATACATACAAAGATGGTGAGTGTGGGCGTGTGTGTGTGTGTGTGCGAGCAGGTGGCTGCGCTCCAGGCCCAGCTGGAGCAGTCCAGACGGAGTGCGAACGAACTGAAACGTCACTGTCGGCGCGTGACCTCTGACCTCCAGGACGCCCGGGTCCTCACTGACAGCCTGCAGGGCCGCGTGCATGAGCTGGAGCGCAAACAGAGGAGGTTTGTGTCCAAGTGTTGCGATGTTTCCCTCTCAGATAGTGGTATTTGTGAGTAATTGGGGGGTCTGTAGCGGTGATGTTAGAGAAGAAACGGCCTGAAACAAAAGCCCTCTTAGTTCGAGGTTTTCCTTTGTACATTTTTATGATAAATGTTCCCAATCTAACACATTTTTAATATTACTTTGGCAGCCGGGGTTCATTAAATAGAGTCGAAACGGCACAGCTGAGAAAATATAAAAGCAGCTTTTCTCTCATAAAACCAAACGATGTTGAGGTCAGTTTTTAATGTTCCCCTCTTGCGTTTGTGCTGCATCATTGACAATGAAAGCTGGACCTGGAAAAAGGTTCTGGATGAAAGAGTCCTTAATTCAAATCAGATTTCTGGCTAAAGGTCGGTTCCTTATTGCTCAGAGGCGGTTTTTGTTGCAATAACCTTTCTTTAAATACAAGTGTGTGCTTCCCTGCTTCATTTGTTGAGCATTTTAGTTGAATTCACGTGATGACTAACGAGCTGGGAAAGGCTCCAGCCAATCCCTCCCGACCCCGTAGGGGAAAAGATGGAGGGATGGATGAGCTGTTGTTGTTGTTGTCCCTGTTGTCAGGTTTGATAGTGAGCTGGCTCAGGCTCTGGAGGAAGCTGAAAATGAGAGGGATCAAAAGGACAAAGCTTTACAGGAAACCACAGCTCTGGGGACTGAAATCTACACCCTGCGCCGGAACCTCCAGGTGCGTGTTCAGAACCTTGAAGGAATCCAGCAGGGAGAGCAGTGACTCAGCTTCCTGGATCAGAAATCTGTTTTTAGGGCTGACTTCTTTACTCAGACGTTTCTGTAGCAAAACCTCCACCACCAGCCTCCATCACATTAGTCCTAATGGTCTCGGCGTGCCTTCAGAGAGCCGATTTGAATAAAAATAATAAGTAATATTGAGCATATATTTGGTGGGATGGTTCTATTTTGGGGTCTTGCATGTGCCAAAAGGGAAATAAAGCCTGGAGATGGGCAGCAGATCGCTCGGAGGCACAGCACAGAGACAAAGACTGGGTCAGCTGGTTTAGATTGAGAGTGAGCATACATACAATTATAGCTGACACATATAATCTAAACCTACAGTCTATTCTAATATGTATGGCAGAAAGGAATCTAATGGATAGTTGTGTAAATATGGACACACTGATTTGGAGATGCTGTTCCAGAGTGTTATAAAATATTCAAAACGTACCAATTTCCTAGTTGAATCAATTTCTTCTGCTGTTTTATTGACGTTGCCACACAAGCGTCACCTTTAAACATTCATTATCCGTGGACATGCTCTGACTGCTGACCTGTTTGCGTGGCTGCGTGCAGGACAGCCAGACAGAGACGGAACATCTGCAGCAGCAGAAGGAGGAGCTGTGCGCCCAGATCCGTGACCTCAGCCTGCCCATCCATCTCGCCTCCGAGTCGCTCCCCGACCTCAAGAAGCAGCTCCGACTCCTGGAGAGCCAGGCCAGCGAGAGGGCGCAGGAAGTCACCACGCTCTCCGCCAAAATACAGCAGCAGCAACAGGTGTTGCCCAACGCGCAGGTGTTCCCCTGCTGCTGTGTTCTCACCGTCTTCTTCTCTGTGATAGGTCCACATGCGCTTCGAGATGGAACTGGAGAGGATGAAGCAGATGCATCAAAAAGAGCTGGAAGACAAAGAGGAGGAGTTGGAGGATGTGCACAAGTCCTCACAGAGACGAGTAGGTTGTCCAAATAAACAAGTATTCTCACAACAGGCTCTAGTTTTTAAAAAAAAATCAAATGCATACATTTCAAACAAAGAATGAATATGGGGTCTGTAGAGGAACCAAGCAAACATGTTAGCTACATTAGCAAACTGGTAGAAATATGGCATTTTCCATTTAAATTAAAATAAGGTTAAATGTAAAGTTGAAACCTAATTATTCCAAATACTCACGACTGATATAACAGCTACTAGTTTCATTCGTAGGATGAATTTCTTTTCATAACTGGACTCTCCTACAGCAGAGACAAAACCCTAAACTGACGCAATCTTTCAGAAAAAGAAACACTTGGAGGATTTTCTTCGGGTTATTTCCTTCATACTGGATGATGGAGGTTTATCGGCACAGATCCTGCTGCAGGAGAAAGGACAATAACAGATCGTCCTGTCTTTGTTTGCTCTGTGTGTGTGTTTGTGTGTGTGTGTGTGTGTCCAGCTGAGACAGTTAGAGATGCAGCTGGAGCAGGAATATGAAGAAAAACAGATGGTGATTCATGAGAAGCATGACTTGGAAGGCCTGATTGCCACCCTGTGTGACCAGGTACGCGATCCTCATTGTATTTTCCTGAAGATAATCGAATTGCATCGAAATGATGAAATATTATCGAATAGCAGCCTGTAATGAATTTGATAAGACTCGTCCGGTCTTCCAGGTGGGCCACAGAGACTTTGACGTGGAGAAGAAGCTGAGGAGAGACCTGAAGAGGACTCACGCCCTGCTGGCCGACGCCCAGCTCCTTCTCTCCACCGTGGACAGCCAGGCCCCAAACCTGCCCAACGGCAGCAGAGAGCAGATCGAGCGCCTGCACTGCCAGGTAGACACGTCTCGCAGCGGCGTTGCTTGAAACAATGTCTGCTAACAGTCTGTTTCGCCGCTTAGCTGGAAGACAGAGAGGCGAGGCTCCTGGAGACCGAGAGCATTCAGAAGACGCTCGCTCAGGAGCTGGAGAACACTCAGATTGAACTGGAAAACATCTGCCGACAGAAGAGTTTGGTGAGTGTGTTGTAGAATAGGCACTAGTGTCATAAAGGTCGCTGGTTCAAACTCAACAGAACATACTGGACCCACACAACCGTCTGTAACTGACTTCACCCTCTAGGTAGATGAGCAGCTTGCTCTGCTGCATCATGAGAAGATGGACCTCCTGAAGAGGGTGGAGGAGGACCAGGAGGACCTGAATGAGCTGATGAAGAAGCACAAGGCACTCATTGCCCAGGTATCATCTCAGCCCGTTGGTCTTCTTCACACTTTTGTCCTGAGTTTAAAAGTCCCTCTGGATCACTGGATTAGTCCTCCAGTGATATTTCCCAGATCAGAGAGCTTCAAGCTGAACTGGAGGAGGTGACAAAACAGAGACACTCGCTGCAAGAACAGGTACCCAGAGCTCGAGAGGGTCTTAAACAGTTGGTGGTGTTAGATCTAGGCTCAGTTTCTTCACCTCTGTCGTGCAGCTCCAGCAGTGTGTGTCCAGGGTGCAGTTTCTGGAGTCCTCCACTGTGGGGCGCAGTATCGTCAGTAAACAGGAGGCACGAGTATGTGATCTGGAAAATAAGCTGGAGTTTCAGCGGGGGCAGGTCAAGAGGTTTGAGGTATGGGTATGATTCCTTCCCACTTTTAACGAACATCCGTGTGCAGCGGATTAGCTTCACCTTTCTGATCCACATCTCTGACGGCAGGTGCTGGTGCTGCGTTTGAGGGACAGCGTGGTCCGGCTGGGAGAGGAGCTGGAGCAGAGCGCCCAGGCTGAGGCTCGGGAGAGAGAGAACGCCCGCTACTACCAGCAGCGTCTGCAGGACATGAGGCTGGAGATGGAGGACCTGACACAGAGAGAGCAGGAGAGCGGCCGTAGACGCATGGAGCTGGTAACAGAACACAACAGCAGCACAGCGGACACCTGAAGGTCCCGACAATATAAACACAACTGAAGCAAACTGGTGAGAGAGGCCGAAGGCTCCCAAACACCAGTCAACCCTTTGGAATTAGGATACAAAATCCATGAGTGTATATTTGGCCCTAAAGACGGGAAGTAACTAATCGACATGATCAATTATTGGAGGGATGTTCCTGCTGGTGGGCAGCTGTCAAACTGGTGTGGGCAGGAGAGAAAAAAGCTCCCAGTGTAACCGCTGGGCTAAATCCAGGATCAGCGTCACAGAGAGCACCTCTCTTTTTGAGCAGTTTGGCAGTAATTCAGGACATTTCCATCTCCTGTGGGTAGAAACACACACACACACACACACACACACATGCACGCACGCATGCACGCATGCAGGGATCTGAATAGCAGGAGCAGCAGAACAAGCAGTAATATTAGCAGCTGTATCAGTAGCGCTTCGGCCGAGATCAAGTCATGTTAGCGTTCTAAAGGAGACGCCACAGCCAGAGGCCCAGGAATAGAATAAATGGCCAACCTGGCTGCATGTGGAGGAGGCAAGAACTCAGACGATATTTGTCTTAACGCAATCCCAGCCCAGCCTCTCCTTGGTTTACTCTCCTTGGTTTACTCAAGCAAAAGGTAATGAAACAGCAGACTGACACCTTCGTTTCATTCAAACAGCATTTTCCTGGAAGGGATGTAACAGAGAGGAGATTCTTTCTTCTTACCACCTGTAGATAGATCACTGCCGCTCCATCTGATGCCCTCCCCCATCTGGTGGCTAAATTTAAACCCTGAAGGGCGTTTGCTCACATGCGCTGGTATTTAAGAAACTCCGAGGTGACTGAAAACGATCCTCCCTGCCTCCGCTTCTCTGTTCTCATTACCAAAGACGCCAGCTGCTGCATTATCTGGATCATTATAAAACATCTCCTTCATTAGCGTGTCGGTTTGATCGCGGCGCCGACAGAGGAAGGGAGGAGTTTTCTGCACCTGTGAACAGATTTTGCTAAACTTTCCCGTTGATGGCTGTTTTGACAAAAAGTTTTCTAGCAGGCAGCTGGGAGGCTGGCTCAAACATCCAAGGAACAACCACCAAATTCATCCCTCTTTCCTGTTGGCTTCGATTATCCTGGAGTGAACTTAGTTAAAAGGGTATTGATCCAACAGCTAAATAAAATCTGCCAAGTTTGCAACCAGGCTCCACAGACGGAGTCACCGCAGGCACAACGTGAATAGATGTAAAACTGGGAACGGGTACAGCTCTGAAACAGAGGGCAGCCAGTTTACAGCAGCAGAAGATGATTGACTTTGGGTCTATTGGACTGGGCCAGGGCTAGCCCATTAGCATGCTAACTGAAATCAATAGCGAGCGACACGACACAGCAGCACACATAGGCTGTTGCTGTGTTACAATCCATGGCAAAGTGTAATGTTTGAAAAAAATGCCTGGTTGTGTTGCTGTCTGCAGATGCATCAGGACATAACAGACTCATTCTAGTCTTGTTGGAGGAACATTGTTCAGCTCAAAATGACCTCCCCTGTCTGGCTGCACCTCACAACAGTTAGTGTGACCTCTGAGCTGAGGAAAAGAAAGACACGGTTTCACTTATTATTAATTTATTAGTACCAAGACAGCAACTTACACACACGCACACACACGCACACGCGCGCACACACACACACACACATGCTCCTCCACCAACCTTCTTAGTGTCATCTCTCGCTCATCCCGCTTTCTCTCTCTGATTAATCCTCATTGTCTCTTCAAGGTTATGGGCGTGCGCTCAGAGACACTGACACGCACCCGTTCGTACATAGTTATGTGTCGCTATGACAACCACTGCACTGGCGCCCCTCTCCTCAAAGCTAACAAAGCCAATAACTTTGAAAGCCTAGAAGCCTGCGCGTGTGTCCGTGTGTGTGTGTGTGTGTGTTAGTGACAGAAAGCTAGAATGATTAATAAATCACCACATTGTTCTAGTGTCAGCGTGTGTGAATGAGAATATTCTGTCTAAATACGAGCTACAGTACACGGATCAGGACTAGAGGCTGCAGGTCATATGAGAGGACACACCAGTGCCCTTCTATTCTTCGACTAATGAGATAATATGAGCAGGAATGACGGTAATTGCTGTGGTGGGGTGGGCTCGAGCTCGGGGCGGGGGGGAAGGGTTGCACACCCAGGCCTGAAGGTGAGAGTGTGGTAGGCCTGCACATCAGTGTGTCACGCTCGTATTTCTTCACAGGAAATGCAGGTGGAGGAGCTCAGCGCCGTCAGGCAGACCCTGCAGGCTGACCTGGAGACGTCCATCCGCCGCATTGTGGATCTGCAGGCCGCACTGGAGGAGGTGGAGTCGAGCGACGAAAGCGACGCGGAAAGGTAAGCCAGTCCGGCGTGGGGAGGTCCCCCTCTGTCCACAAGATCCAGTGTGTTTGGGTCAACTCAGCTTTCACCACTCTGCCCTTCACTCCAGCGCTCAGACTGCTGTGGAGTCCTTAACGCGAAAGAAAGACCTGTAAGAATCGTGTGTGTGCGTGTGTGTGAGAGAGAGATAAGGCGAGAGAAGCATGTGACCTATGACCTGAGAGCATTGCACAAGGCTTCAGAGAAGATCCAGTGTGGAAGATTTTAAAATATGTAATGTACAGAGAAGTAACACACAGATTTACATGTTTGAGTGCATAATAAGCATATTTATTTCTCATCTAGCAGTAAGATATTAACACTGCCCAACCAGGCTTCCACAATGTAGCTGAACAAACAGACTTGAATACCAACTAACTACTATTACTGTTAGCTACAAATATAAATAACTATATTTCACATTGGAAACGAACCTACCACAAACCTCTGGATTAAAAATACTTGTGGGTCCAATAGTGGACTAATCCATTTTGTCTTCCAACAGTTAGTTTAGGCTCTCTGACGTTCTTGAAAGCAACGTTTTTGGTGTTGGAATCTCTTAAACGTTATTGATGCCAAAAGCTGCCAGGTTTGCCACACTGGGTCCTTTAAGCAATCCCATAACGCTGACTTGAATGAATGAGTGAATCTGTGACATTTGATCGATTTGACTGACTAAATGCTTTTGAATTTGGGAGACTGCCTCCTGGAGCTTATGAGAATATGAACATTAGGCAGCGTTCAGCACGGTTACACTTGCCGTGATTTATTTGTTTTCTGCTGAGCTCTCTAGAGGCAAACTTTAACTTTAGATCTGGTTTGATTGCTCTGCTGGACATCAGGACGCATCAGGGCTGAGGCTGCAGAAGCATTTCAGGAGTCTCCTAATCAGCAGTTACCTTTTTACCTTTCCGGGGCTAATGCAATTAATTATTTCCCCCATGTGTAGCTTCCTTCTTCATCTCCATCCATCTTGTCCTTCTACAGCTACTCATTTGCTATTGCCCGAAATGTCAACCTGCGATGATCTTATTATCATTGAGGAGATAATTAGTTATGAAATGATAATGGCTGCATGCATGACTGCTAACAGCCTGTGGGCTGCCGCATTTTTCTCTGTTAAATCGTTGAAACCTCATCTTTAAATCAAAGAGGAACAGCATGGTTTCATTGTGACTTTAAGATTTGCATTTTTTCGACATGAACACACCCGTAAGGTCTCATAAATTACCGTTCCTGCATAATATGTTATGAGTCGTGTTATTTTTCAATAGAGCATGTGATACGAATGTCGTCGGGTCCTCTGGGTCACATACACGTGCATGCGTTGCAGTCTGGTTTGCAGATATCATTAGACATGACTGTTACCTTGTGTAACATATTGTTTAAATTCATGTCATCCACCCTGATTTGTTACAACGACGTGAGTTTTGTTCTGCAGTGACTCAGTGTCCAGTGTTGGGACAGAGGATGTTGGAGAAGGGATTCGTAATTGGTTAGGAGTGCCGAGAGGAGCGTCTCGTGGTAGCGGCTCTCCCTATGGCAGCAGTACCATCAGCAGCCAAGGGGGGCGCCAGTCAGTCACCGATACGATGAGCACTTACAGCTTCCGGTAGGTGTGATGCCTTTTTATAGGCACGGAAAAATGCAAAACAAGAGGCTGTTTTAATGGAACAAACATCCGTCTCCAAACAGCTCTTGCGTGGATGATGATGGATCTGAGGTGGGAGGCACCAGGGGTCTCGGTCGGGCACCCTCCTCCTCAGCCCTCTCTGAATTACTGGATGGACTCAGAAAACGCAGGGCTGGAGGAGATGCCAGAGAAGACGCCGGGAGCACCATCTCCCTGCCAGTTTATCCAACAACCGCAGCCACGACTCTCAGGAGAAGGGCCTCCGCCCTCTCTCTCGCTCCAGAGAACCTCCAGGAGCCTCGGCCGGGCCCCAGCATCCTCAAACCGTCCTCGCCGCTCCTGCCTCGCGCCTCCAGCGTTCGCTCCGTTGGCAACGCTCAAACATCCGCCGCCTCCTGTGCACCCGGAGCCAAACTGTCCCGCTTCAGTTCGAGTGACTCCCTGTCCTCGCTTCCCTCGCTGCCTCGCCTCTCCACCTTGGCGTCCTCGGTCACTACGCGCCATCAGGTCATTCCAGAGGAGGAACCAGAGCAGTCTGTTCTCTCTCGAACATTTATCCAACGCTCCCCTCAAGTGCCAAGGAAATGCATTTTGGGTAGTCTTATTACAGAAGACGGGGAGGAAGCCACTCTGGGACCAGAACCCTTGGTTTTCCAAAGCCGTCGCCTGGTTGGAGACAACGGGCTGGATGACACAGCCTCGGACATCCTGCCCGCCATCCGAAGAGCTCAGTCGACCAGCAGTTTGGCGAGCTCGGTGCGCGGAGGCAGGAGGGCACTGAGCGTCCACTTCGGCGAGCTGCCTCCTTCGACCCGCAGCCGGAGAAGCTCTGAAACGGAGTCATCCAGCTCGGGTGGGTCTGGAGGAAGTTCCCAAGGCAGGGGACCACGGCGTAAGTTGGAGGGGCCTCAGGGAGAGAGGCTGGAGGCGGAGGGCAGCGAGGCGGGAGACGTGGCGTCAGTCATGAAAAAGTACCTGAAAAAAGAGCTGGACTGATCCTGGAGAGGTGAGCGAGTCAGGTTGGTTAGATCTCATCCCGAACCAACAACCTTCTGAGTGACCGAAGAGCTATCGTCCTCAGGCCACCACAATCAGCTTGAATTTGTTGCTTAATTCTGTCACGATGGGGATTTTTTGATGGGGTTGGAGCTGAATACGCCGACAGATGATGCCGAGATTTCGGTATTTTTAGTGCAACCGCCAATGCGATGATCCCCCCAGTGATTGTGTGTGTGATGAAGACGTGCCTGGATGTGTAGGCTGTAGCTACGTGTTTCCCCACCATATTTTCCTTTATGACGGCTGCGTGTCTGCGCGCTCTCTCTCATCAGCCTCATTGTTCGTCTCCGGGCGAGCTCCACAGACAGACCGAAGCCCGCAGGAGCTGATTGGAGACTTCAGAAGTCAACAGGGATGCTTCCCCCCATTAAAGCCTTGAAAATACATTTGTTCAACCCCTCAGCACTCTGTATTTTCAGAAACTGTTTGTACATGAATAAAAAAGTCTATTTCAGATTCCTGAGTGTGTTTCTCTGTATTAGATTAGCTTAACAACAAAAACATTAAATCAAAGCTCATTTGGTATCAGATATAATGCAGAGTCACTGCATATTTTTCATTTCTTTACATTTTCTTTTCCACGCATCGATACAAACAGATTGATGTCATTATCACTGGTAGTTTTACAAACTGGATTTTTAAGCACGTTTGCTTTTCAAATCAAGATTTCACCATTTAAACTTTGATTTCTTTAAATCTAATTGGCTTCACTTGGTGTCCACAGTATATTGCTCTCAGCGGCACAGCCACGCTTTTATTTATGTTCTCTGAGTGTCAGTGCAGGCCTGTTTTACCCCTATTCAATTAAGATAAACCCTGAGTTTCTCATCAGGCCCTGATAGAAGCAGAAGCAGTTTGGCTCCAGTCTTGAGGACATCTTGTGCAGGTTATATGGAATAGAACACCCATTTGCACACAAACCATGAAAAGAGTTACACATATAAGACAGGTTCCTAAATCCTATTTATTGAATATTAGATTAGTCTTTATTATAATTAGGATTCCTGATGCTTATGTCGTTAGGGCTGCCTGCTAGTTTACTATCGCCTCACTGCAAGAACGTCTCGTTTAGGAATCCCCTGGGGGCCAGAGTGGAGTTTGCATGTTCTCCCTGTGTCTGAATGGGCGACTGTCCTTGAATGGGAGTGTGAATGATTGATCGTCTATTAACCCTGCGATGCTTGACTTGTCCTGGGCGCATCCTGCCTCTCGCCTGAAGGTAGCCGGGAGATGTTCCAGCACCCCCCTGTGACCCCGTTAAGGGAAAAAGCAGCATTTTTTATGCCATTTGTGGACATATTTATGCTTTGTGTCTGATTTGTTTTTATTTCCAGTAGGAGTATACTCGTGATGTGAGGCCAACACTCAGGTAGAGACACGGGCCCCTCAGCCAGCTGTCCTATCTTGTTGGCCTTACATGTGTGCTCTTCACCCAGGTTTGGTTTAAATGGATTCAGCTTCATTGACCTCCAGCCCACAAGGACTCGGACTCGGCACAGATGGATTTCCTATCTTGCAGCCATAGCAATAACTGAATCCGGTGTAAAAGTCCCCCGAGTCTCCCATTAATAAACAGCCAGCTTCTGATGATCAGGTCTGTTCTTGGCATCTGAACAAAGCAGAAATATTATTGATTGTGTTTTTCTTTCTTTTATGACTGGAGGTTAAGGTCAAAATGTCAATGCCGCACCAGCAGTCAGACTCAGCTACAGGTAACATTTACAGATTCAGTAATTCCCAATAAAATTATCTGAAGACGATAACCTGTCTGAATGCAAATGAAACGTCTAAAAGGAAGCGTCTCCCTAACCTCTGCGTTATAGGCAAACCCACAAAGCTGCTAAGCTCTTCCTCATCTCTGAGCTTCAGACATCATCTCTGACATATTTGCATATGTTTTTTATGGAAATATGTTTGCATGTGGTGGTAAGTAACAACATTTATTCTTACTTTTTTATCGCCTTTAGGTAAAAATCTTTGCCAATTTATTGTGTTTCTTGTGTGTTTCCCGGGTGCCCTCACACAGTGGTATTGCATTTCATCCTGTTTGTGCAGTTTCATGTGATAAACTGGTGATTATTTGTGATGAACAGTTGATGGATTCTATGTTTAAGTCTCCACATTTATTTTAGAGAGCTAGAGAGTAGAGAGCTAATAGGGATTCTTGCGGCTTCAAATCATCCGTAAGTGTTCGTCTATGCAGCTGTCATGGATCACATTTAAAGAAAATAATTATGACTGTCTGCAAGTGTGTGATTGATTTAGTAATTCAGAAAGCATTGATGTTGTTTCCCCAAAGAAGAGATGATTGCGAAGAAAACATCAGCACAGAAACCCAGAAGAAAACTATCCTCCAGCCTAAACTCCTCTTCAAACTCTTATTTTTCATCCACTGGAACGGTTTGACTCACTGATTCATCCATCATCATACGCAGCTAACTGTCACCCTGGCGTCTTGCAACTGAAAGTTTTTGGGATTGCGTTGGCTCTTCCGACATCCCAAAGAAAGGTCAAGTATTTTTGTTATATTTGATAATGTTTTGTAACAGTTCCACATTAATCACAGTCTCAGAATCCTGAATTTGTCCATGTCCCCTTGTAGTGTTTAAGCCTCATCTGAAGGCCGTGACAGTAAATTCTGCTCGCGTGCGTCATTGATAACCTGCCGCTGATGATGATGAAGATGATCGCCGTGATTGGCTGTTTAGCTCCAGAGAATTAGCATGAGAAGTGAAACAATAAAAAGGAAAAGCCTGCTGTTTTTAGCTGATATGTCTCGGGGGAAGATCCTAGAAAATCTACCGATCAGCGTGATTCAAAGGAGGCCGAATCGGCCCAACAATACAGGAGAACGACGCTGTTAGCTGTTTCTCTGGTTAGCAACAGAATGGTATTGTCTGCGAGCTGCTCAGCTGTTGGTTTTCAGAGTCGTTTGCATTGTTGGGTTTAAAAAGGCCGGGGCCGACGCGGCAGGTGGCCTCCCTGAGATGTTTCATGTCATGCTGGCGTGTAAAGTGAAATTACGGCACAAGTCTCTGGCAGCTTAAGGTGTGAGACTTAATAAAGCCGATCTGATGCATTCAGCTGGAGGTGACCTTGAGGAGTTTGCCGTCCCTCTCAGAAATCTGTGTTGCAAACCTGTTGTAGAGCTAGGTAAACTCCAGCTGCAGACAGGTTTTGTAAAGCTTTACTGGGTTTGCATCATGGGAGTGATGATGCACGAGCTGCTATCAATCATAATTACAACACACAGGAGCAGAAAACATTGTTTAATGTGGTGGGCCTTCATTTTTTTTCTTCAAATATAAATGATTTTAGGAGGCTAAAAGCTATTTTGGAGCTTCCGTCTGTTCCTTCGCAGTAGCGGACCTACAGACCACTTGTCCTCTGCATAAAATCTTAATTTGGACTCTTCTTATAAAGAGCCCTCATGAATGGATGAGCACCGTTTCTGCACGTCATAACAGAATTGTGGTCCACTCCAGCACCTCTGCCTGGTGAAGGGTGTCGCGCATTAGCGTTCACTGACCGAGAGGCTTCAGTCTTGACCTAATTACTCTGAGTGGAGCTGTCAAAGTGCAGATCCCTCAGCTGCCTCGTGTGACTGCTGCGTTTAATCACAGGCCAGGATTTTCACTCAGAGTAAAGTTACAGTATTTGCCAACATTGCCACATATATTAAAATACTGTTGATCTTATAGCATGCAACAAATTCTCTAATATGATTGGAGTTGGATCTTCAGCTTCCTGAAGATCATTTCCAGTTAGGTGACCTGAAATTGCCTGACAAAAAAAAAACCCATGAGAACATTTTATTTCCCTAAAACTACATATTCAATGATCATGAGGTCTGGAAACATAGACAATAAATAATCATCTAAGTCAAAAAAAATCTGCAGATGTTGGTGTTTAAACAAAAATCGGTCCGTCTGTGTTGTCAGAATAGCTTAACGCAGCTTATAAAAGCACTGTTTTTACGGAATTATGTTTTTAAAATGTGTTGCTCGTCTCCCCTCCCATACCGGGTTTATGCCCTTGTGCATGGACGTGTCTCACGATGACTTTATCGACGTGTAACCTGAGAACAGTTAGCTCTCATTAGGAGCTGGAGCAGCAGCACATTAAGTAAGCAGACCCTCCTGTGATTACACGTCTGACGCGCAGCCACCCGAGCACGCGCACACGCAGAAATGTTGCACATGGCGCCTGATTAAATTTACATGTCAGCGCTGTGGGATTCCCAGCAGCAGCAGGAGTTGGAGCTGCTACAGCGGATTCTGTGATTGGGCAGATGAATGCAAACATCGCGTCCCAGATGAGCAGATGAAAGTTTCAAAGCAGATATTAAATGTGTGATTAACAATAACCTGCATGTGCAGCCTAATACACTCAGTTCAACAGCATCATTGCTGTTGGCTGGTGATTCTAAATGTGTCTCGTCACATGTTTTATGCTACAGAGGATCCTGACCTCAGGGTGAAGGGCCACATTGTGGGTTTTGGGGGACCTTTGTGGGTTTTTTAAAAATCTTTGTTCAGAAGATGATACACGGGGCTTTGTTGGTGTCAGACATCCGCTCTGACCTGCTCGGGTGACCTAAAACCTTTTCCCGATGCCTTTTGTGTACATGCTGTTGTGCCAGAGATGTGCGGCCTGAATAAGCAGCGTGTGAGTAAATGTACACAATAGAACCCATTATTGATTATTACTGCTGTGAATGGGAATTCTGGCTTCTACTTCTGCATCCTTCTATCAAGAAATCAGTGTCATTGTTAAATTTGATCCTCCTGATTGATTTTGAAAAAAATATGCAAGTCACATGTCCCTGAGAGTATTAAAGCCCAGTTGCAATCCAATGTGTAAGAGCGAGTCGTGCCTGATGATACATAACAGGCAGTTCAGACTGATGTCTGCTTTCCTTCCTCCGCTGCCAGCCTGTTTGTGGCGAGGATTCTGAACGACTTCTTCGCTTATTACTCTGCATCTTTAAAGCTTCTTTGAATTCTGGGACATAAAATCACTTATTTGTGTGTCTAAGCTCAATGTGACCTCTGCACCCGTGTCATGCTGCGTGAAAGAGAGACACAGAAGCAGGAAGCGTGCTGTCGCGGCGCCCCGGCTCACTGCGGCGGCTTATCCACCCCCCCTTCCCCCCCGACCCGCCCCGATCACATGCGTCTAAGGTGAGCACACACAACAACGGCGGGAGGAACCTGAAGCAATGTGAGGGAAGGAGGGCGATAAAAGAGATGAGATTGAGTTGGGGGGGGATTAGAAAGAGAGGGAGAATGAGCAGGGGATGAGGATGGATGACACAGGGAGGGAGCTGGGGGAGGAGGAGGGGCAGGAGGGGGAGCACTGATCTCTCACAGAAATAATGATATCTATTCTTCAGTGGCTGTTGTCACTCTCTTTGGTTATCGGTGGCGAGGGGACGTCAGTGCGGCGCCTTGATGCAGTGCAGGAAAAAAAGAATGAAATGGAGACGTGTATGAAAGTGGACAGTGATCCTGGTTGTTAGGCTCTCAGGGCGATAAGGCTGAAGAACGACGCTACGCAGATGACGCGCTATTGTTATTGTCGGGGTGTAAAGATGTCAGTAAACTGCAGACTTCTAACCAGCTGTCACATAATTCAATCAAATCTCAACAACTGTACAGTTGTGCTCACATCTCTAGTCCAGAGGATCTCAGCAACTTCTGATGGTTGCTTTGAGGGTCAGGTGGGACGTGGGCGGAGCTAAATCTCTGCACAACTCGTACACCTTCTGGTGTGGGTCGATTTTAGCATCAGCCTGCCCGATACTGTTATATCATTAATGCATCATAAGATTCTGCTCATTTAAAACTTTGTAGTGTAAATAAGCTACAGGTGTGCGCTGCTGTAGCAACATATTACCGTAAACTGGTTGATTCCCTGATGTACTGGCCATCTTAGTGCCTTTTGTTTGTGAAATGACTTTTTGTGTGTGTGTATTAACCATTAAAACCACAGACAGACAGATAGACCAGCAGGCGGACAGCCGTCGTGTGGTCCCCCGCCTGTCTTAAGAGCTCTTTTATAAAATGATAGGATGAATGATTGATGACGTCTTGTCATGCATTATAGACACACTCGGAGAGTCGATGGAGAGATTGTCTGAGAGCAAAGTTTGAAGTCTGTTTTACAAATGTGTAAATTCTTTTTCCCGCTGTTTCTGCCACGGATTAAAAAAAGTGTGTCTGACCCGAATAGGAGAATATTTTCAGCATATTCTAGTCTGCGCGATCACACACGGGTGCTACTGCAGGTTTGTACGGCTGTTTACTTCACTGTTTTATTTATGATCCTTCTCCCACTCCTCCCAGTTCTGTGCTGCAGGTACAGCCTGTTTTAACCCCATATGCTGTTAAATCCGGATGTGATTCCACTGATTTCTGCTCTCCTTCCTGATGTGATTCACACGCAGTCGCTGCAGAAACCACTTTCCCACTGTTCCCCGTCACCTGACCTTCCCACCCACCCTCTCACTTGATCCCACTTGCAGTCACTGATACCTTATACACTATATAACCCTCAGCTCTCTGTTTAAGTGATTCAGCTGCCTGATTTCATGAATTTACTCTGACTTACATTTTAATGACCAGTAAATGCCATTTTTTGTGGTACTACAGTACTTAGGATTCTGATTTGCTATTTAGCTTTCTTATAAGCCCTTAAATGGTTTATGAATGGGACTCTAGTGTAAATTTTTTACCATCACATCTATAAATGCGTTGCTTAATATAGTTGCTATAGTTCCTCAACCTTTTGTCGTAATAGCATATGTAAAAAACTAATAATTTGATCAATTAGTTAAATTAACAGTCATTTTTTTTCCTTCTGATTGGTTAATAAAAGCCAGAACAAACAGAAAGAAAATTGGGCTTCCATCCATCCATCCATCCATCCATCCATCCATCCATCCATCCATCCATCCATCCATCCATCCATCCATCCATCCATCCATCCAATAATCCGAGTTTTAAATAAGAGCTAATATGGGAAATATACTTGCCAACACCATCATTTATATTCTCAGTGGCCCCAAACAGCTGAATTTTACTAACTTCTTTTGACTTTTTCCTTCTGTTGAGTGAGCTGTTGCCGGGCTGACAGCAAGTTGGCTTATTAGCTGATTCTAATGACATAATTAGAATTCAACTCAATAAATTTATTCAGTTTCTGCAGAAAAGTCTAAAAGATGCATCTGTATATTATCGTGAACTCTGACAAGATGTGGTGGGACGCATAATTGTGGGCGGGGCTTCTGATTGATATTAAGCTAAATTAAGCTGACGATCCACCTCATTGACAACCCTGTTGAATTTGCTCTTGCTTCAAAGTTTATGAGATAGAGATGAATGTTTTAGTCAACTTCACGTCTTGAATTGGTACAAAAGAAAACTTTAATGAATTAAAAAGCTTGGTTTGCGTCTAACCTAAATGTCTTGAAGCCCCTTGACCCTTTGGCTTGATGTCAGGACAGTTAACTACCCTTTGTTCTTCCACTCCTTCATGTAGTTGATTTCTTTAGATGTTTTTTCCATTCCAGACTCTTTTTATGTGCAAATACGTTGTTGATATTAAAGATCTTCAGTAAGAGGCTTTATTTTCCTCTCATTTTTCTTTCGGTGGCCCCCATGCTGGGGAACCCTCCTTTTGATGCTGTCATTAATCAGCACACTCTTTGCAGCTCTGTTGCAGCAGACTGCAGTGAAGCAGCTCTTTAAGCACATCCCCAGCTCAGGGTGAGAAGGCTCATGGAGACCGGCGCCGCTGCTCCCAGCCAGATAAACACGTCCCCTCATTTATCCAGTGGCCCCATATCTGTGAGCAGCATGGGACCCCCCCAACTCTCTCTCTCTCATTTATGTAAATGTATCTCGCTGCAGCCAGCAAAACACACGCGCACACACGGCGCGTAAAAGTTTCATTATCATTAAGGTCAACTTGGCGCGTGCGGCGGGGTGGGTGGGCGACGGGGGCCCACGTTTACTGCTCTCAGAGAAAGAGAGAGAGGGGGGGTGCAGGAGAGTCCGCGGAGGAGAAAAAGAGGACAGACTGAAGGTAGAAACAGGAGGAGCTCCATGCAGTCTGGAGGATGCTGCGCTGACACGCGGATCGGCGGCGGCTCTCTCTGATCCATCTGCGTCCTCCCCGACGGATCGGAACATCCAGAGACACTTCCCCCCCCACCCCAGACTCTCCTTCGGACCGGCTCTGTTCGCCATGCCGCCGGCCGTCCGCTCGGTCGGGTATCTGCTCCGCGTCACCTTCCCGGCGGTGCTGTGGATCGGGCTGCTGTGGAACACCGTCTCAGCGGGAGGTGAGCTCTGGCTCCGGGTGTGTTTTGGTGCAGTGTTGTGGTGTCTCCGCTGCCCGGCTCGTGCGCAGCGGCGGCTGCTCCAGTTCAGCTTTCAGTCCCCGCATAAACAACTCATCTTTCTGGGCATCCCTGTCTTGTTTGGGGAGTCGTGGGAGGAGAAAGACAGAGAGAGTGCGGTCGGGGGTGGTGGTATGCGTGTGTGCGTGTCCGTGCGTGTTTTATTGGGGGGGGGGGGGGGGGTGACTCTTGAAATAAACGCTTTTAGTGGGTTATTCATCGTGTCAGCTTCCAATCCATTTGGCACAAGAAAAAAGATCAGGCTGCTCCATGTGGACGGGAGCCCACGCGTGTGCGTGGGATCCTCCATCAGACAGACAGACAGACAGACAGAGAGAGAGAGAGAGAGAGAGAGAGATCACCTGTCAACCTGTCAATACCCCCAGTTAGAATGATGGTCACGCACGGAGGGGGAGGGGGGGGGGGGGGGGGGTCTTCCAGTGCGCACCGCGGTGCAAGAATCCAAACGCAGAAAGTTGAACCATGCGGGAGGAGGAGCCATTTTTAGAAAAGTACCTCCCAATGAAAAAGTGTAGCAGTTAAAAACGAGGCTCTCCTCGGGTTGTTTCATTGCGTGAGTTGCTCCTATCAGCACTTTCCCAGTCGTCTCAGCCAGCAGAAAACGGGAACCAGCACAGTTCCAGTATGTCAGAGCGCCAATGAAGCCACTCTTTTATCACATATGACAAACAGCACTGCGCTTTTATTCAGCTGTGTGCAGAAATATTGACATGGCCCCCTCCCTGGGTGCTGGAATGTCACTCCGCCATTTTCCAAACTAGGCCAGACTACAGTATGAACTGTAGTATTTGTTAATATTCGATTATTTTTCAGATATGATACACCTTTAACCTTATTTCTCGCACGATGTGCAGCGTTTTCTCAAGACGCGTAAATACTTGTATAGTGAGTATTTTTTGGCAGCCGTTTTTGATGTTCTCTGACCGGGAATAAAAGGTTTCCGCGTCCTGCTGTGCTGCTTTTTTTTAGCTGCAGCCTGGAACACGGAAACAGCCAGAGCTGCTGCGGATATTATGGGCTTTCTTTTTATTTATAGTCCTGCTCCCTTCCTCAGCTTCCGTACACAACTTGTTTACATTGGGCTCAGAGCGCCACGCTGATAGCCACGACGCCATCTATTGTCTCGTGCGCGCTTCCGTCCGCCTGTATTTCCGCAGCCCCTTTTTCAAAAGAGGAACAAGCCTCAGCTTCGAGCTGCATTCAGCCAATCAGAATCAGCCCGTGAAGCTCCTGCCTTGGAATAGAGGACATCAGGACCCAACAGCCGTATGATGGATTTATTTTGTTGGTTCTGTTTGGGGTCACTGGTTTCTTCAGCGTTTGTCAGCTGAAAACACACAGTTTACTGGCTGGCTTCAGAGCGAAGAGTCCTGTGTTTTAGGTCCGACAGAGGATTAAAAGGCACATATCTGCTTCACTTTAACCACCCCTCTGCTGATCTGCCACTTGAGAGTCCTCAGCTTTTAATGCAGCCGAGTTGGCCAGCTCTGAAGGAGCTTTTTCACCAGCACGCCCCTCTGCACAGCCTTATTCTCCTAATTGAGCACATTTTCCACACTTGTTAGAATCAAGCGAAAGAGCCGAAACATTTGCTCAGGTTGTCGATCTGCAGGATTTTCCAGTAAATGATGAAATACTGGCTGATATTGGTCCAAACTGAGGAGACAAACCTGGAGTCAAGCTCGCAACCCTGAACATCTGCATGCCTCAGTCTTCATGTCAACACATTAGTGAGTGGTTTGGTAACGGTTAGACTCATAGAACTGTTGACTCACACACACATGCACACCACACGCACACGCACACACACATGCACACCACACGCACACGCACACACACACACACACACACTCACACACACACACACACACACACACTCACACTCACACACAATCACGATGTCAAGCCTGTTCTGTGACATTACAGCTCTGCTGGGTGATCTCATTAAGCAAAGACAGTGTGATGAATCCGGTGGTGGTGGTGGTGTGTGTGTGTGTGTGTGTGTGTGTGTGTGTGTGTGTGTGTGTGTGTGTGTGTGTGTGTGTGTGTGTGTGTGTGTGTGTGTTTGGTGGCACTTTGGTGTTGCCTTTTTTTTAAACTGTGCCTGCGTATGAAGATAGGCTGGATCAATGCGTGGTCTAATTTCTCGGGGTGAGAGTGATAGGCTGCCAGGAAGACAGCTTGACAGCCCAGTGCAGACTCAGGAGCTCCAGCTTCAGCTTCTAACCAGGGAGCGACGCTCTTTCATCGACCCACACCAGGCCCGCTCCTGTCGTACGCGCATGTTTACGGTTTAAAAGTACATACGGATCCTCCTCTCCTTTAAAATGGCCTTTCTCCTCTCATCACGCCGCCCCTGCCGTTCTGCTCTTCAACTTTCTTCCTCCTGTCCTTTTGCCCAGCCAGCGCCCTCCTCCTGCCTTTTTTTTTTTGCATCCCCATTATTTCTGATTGAGTGGAGTGAAAAATAGAACTGAGGGGAAGACAGAGGAGGTTGCTCCTTGTAGTTGAGCAGCTCTGGCCTTATTATACAACCGCGTCCTCCGGCTGCAAACTTTTGAGGCAAAGTAACTGAGCGGGAAGGAAAACCGAGGGAAAGGGCGGGATGCAAGCGGGAAAGAAGTTTGCGTTGGTTACTGGGTCGTAATAAAACTCCATTTCCAAGAAACTGAAAGGTCACTCCAAACATGCTAGCTTTGTGTTGTGAATCGCCATAGAGGTCCAGGTTTTGTTCTCCTTTCACGCATTGTTCCCACCTTTTATGCTGTCACGGCATATCGCAAACAGAGAAAACAGAGCTGAAAACAACTGACCGCTGACATTTGCTCTCACTTTCACACACACTCCATCGGCAGAGATTATTATGTTTGCTTCATCCCACGCTAACTCCGTCGACTTTCTTCTGCCTGTTTGGACTGGTTAGCAAACAAGCCCACGGCTGCCTTGTGAAAGGACCTTGTATCCAGTGTGGAGTGGTTCTGAAGGATGCTGAGCAGACGCTCCCACCCTCTCCATTATTTGTGACCCCTAGGTCACAGGAACGTCTTAAAATTTGAGACAGATCTCCGTCCTTGTGGACGCTCTCATCCCACTGAATTAATTTTAATTAAAAGCAGGGGAAGGGAACTCGGCTAATGTCAAATCTACTGGAATATCATCGCGTTTCATCTCGCAGAAACCAACTATCCAACCAAAGCGCGATCCCTTTGTCCTCGCGGAGAAATAACGACAAGATGAAATACAGGAACAACAACAGTTATAGGAAAAGCCGGTGCTTGTGAGACAAGAGCAGACGGCAGATTGGAGGCAGAAAGTTGGAGGTGACCCCATTTTAATCAGCAGCTCTCTTAGGCCACAGAACAGGTGGGCTTAGTGGGGGTTTAACCTTTGATTTCCACAAGAGCTTGTCAGAATATGAGCATCTGATTATCATGGCCACACATACCTTTGTTCTCATAATGAAGGACCAGTACCCCGTGGTCCAACATGGCTCCAGTTTGAAGGAATGGGGATTTGATCGATTTCCTTGATGTGGCATTTAAGCAGAACGGGAAGTTACTCTGAGCAGGGAGCCTCTCTTATTGCATCTTGTGCTATTATGTGATATTTTCTGAGCTTGAAATGATACAACAACACATGGTTGATTTTTCAGAGCATCTCCTGAGTCTCTGAAAGCTCTAAAATCGCCCTAATTAAAGGGAAAAATTATACTTCTTCCCAATTTTCTCTCGTCAGTTAATCATTTGAGGGGAGGAAAAGTGGCATTTAGTCGGTTTTCACTGTGATTCTGGGGCAGAGGACACGTTGGAATTATTATTTCATCCAGCATGTATTTTTCTCAGAACATTCTTGTAAGAGAAATGCTCCAATCTTTTCCTCAAACTACTTTCATTAAGTCCAATCCCCATCAGTAATTAGCTTAGTTCAAAAACAGGTCATGGCTACATTAATGGAAGTCTCCAGCACATCACTGTGGATCACGTCCCGTCAGGACGTGTATATGCGAAGCTAACAGCCTAATTTTGTGCTAAAGTTTGATGTAGGGCTTGAGATTCCGTCTCGCCGCTTAAGTCAAAAACCAAAGATGCGTCTGGACAGGAACAGAAAATACATAAAAAGCGTATTTGCCAGAGTGTTTATTCTTGTTTGTGTTGGCCGCGGCTGCAGAAGTTGAGAGAAAGCCGGAGCTGCCATCTCAATTAGTCGCTGCGCTGATTAGGACCAGAAGTGAGAGCCGCAGCTTCGCTTTCCCTCCGACACCCTGACATATGGTCCGGGTCTCTGCACCAATCCTACCAGAGACGACAACATCCCCCTGAATTATTCAGTTCCCGACTTCTGCGTGTGTGTGTGTGTGTGTGTGTGTGTGTGCGTACGTGTGTTGGCATCAAAGAATGGTGCCTTAACTGGGGCCACGTCTCGCCACTGCATCTGACGTCTCCACCTCAGTAGGTCTGCGTAGACCCTTGTGACCTAGTGCATCTGTGGTTCTGTGTGTGTGTACGTGTGTGCGCGTGCATGCGTGTGTGTGTCTTGTTTGGTATGATTTGCTCAGGGCTGCCACAATATCCGGGATTATCCTCTCTAGGATGGCTGCAGGATTGCACGGATGCTGCTGACACTTCTCTTGAAAAGAAGCAATTAACTGAAGCTTAACTTTGCGTTTGTCTGTTTTAAACCAAGGAAACGTGTGTGTGTGTGTGTGTGTGTGTGTGTGTCTGTGTCTGTGTCTGTGTGTGTAGGTCCATATTTATTATGATAGATAAATATTCATTATCAGGTTGTTTGGCATCTAATCACATGAACATTGACTTGTGTTTGCCCTGCCATGGTGTCCCTTTCTGGGTCATTTATCAGGTTATTTATAGCAAATATATCATATTTCTGTAAATCACCTGAGGTCACACCTGTGCCTGCGACACGTAGGGGGCGGCTGAAGCAGCTACAGGGATATACTCGCCCTCTGCAGACAAAAATGCAACCAGGAAGGTTGTGTTGGTGTGTATCTGATCATCTAAAACACGTCAACCTGTGGTCGGCTGCTCCTGAAAATGAGGAATTCTCCTTTGCTTTTCCCCAAGATCCTAAATTGATTAAACCGACGTCGTTGCCACGCTTTTTGAAGCTGCGTGAGAGGAGCAAATCTGAGGTTGATTAAAGCGGCCCGTGATTCGCTGTTGTCCTCCCAGTACCTCAGTGAAATTAGACTAAACGAAATTTCTCGATTAAATGCGCAGACGAGGCGTTCGCCGGAGATCACGGGCGAGTGTCGAACTGTGATCCAGAGAGGAGAAGCGACGTTTGTGATGGGTGTCTGAGAATTAAGTGTCAGTGTAGATTTTTCAATTTGAATGAGCCAAAACACACACACACACACAGACACACACACACGGACACGGACACTCACACAGTCTAACTAATTCAGAAGCAGATTGGCACCGAGTGTGTCTGCAGTCAGGCCTTTTAAAAGGTTAATATTTCAGTTCCCATTTGCCTCAGAGCTTACTCTAAGCCACGTTCTCCTCAGTCATCTTCCCGCCTTTGATACGGGAATCTCTCTGAACTCGTTCTGTTGGCGCGTTCCACAAACAAGTGTCTGGGAGTGTGATAATCCGCGCTGCTCCGAGCTCACAGCGACGCTGATAGCGGCGCCTGTCATGCTGTCGAGTCAGTTTGCCGCCCTCGTTCGCTAGCAGACAAGCCAGGCATTATGGGATAGGGAGGATGGTTAGATGGTGTCTTGTTGTTTTCTTTTTTTTCCCCGTGATGATTGGCCCCAGTTACGACTGTGACGTTCAGTGTTTCAGAGCCGCACCTCCGAGCTGCCATTGTAGGGGGGGATTGATTGATCGATTCCTGTCACAGTCGTTCACAGTTCTTCAAAGCACAGCCCCCTCTGAGCCCCGCGGAAATTTCTGGTCCAACAGTTTCTGAGCTTATGTCAGATAAATTTGAGGACTAAAATGATGAAAAATCTCCAGCTTCCTGCGGGATGTTGGCTGCCAGTCAGGCGTGCTCTGAAGTCTGTGACAGACTGTTTCACAGAAAATGACGGCTCGTGTTTGTAATGCAACCTGTTTTTCCAATGAGCAGCACACTTTGTTGACAGATTTTTCTAGATGATAGCAGCAAGCTAAGGCCGACAAGCCAGTCATGACTCATCACCTTTTCAGTGCCATTTATGTTGCGTGTTGGAAGTGATATTTGGATTGTTTTGTTATTTGAGGTCATTTTCATTTGTATCATGGTGCTCATTTTATTGAAATCATGAGAGGATGTTATGTGCATCACGTTGGCTAGAGCTAGTCGGCTATGTGGCCATCCAGGCTGACCGGGAAGAAGTATTTTTATAAACAGTTCTGCTTCTCAGTTTCTTCTCTGTCAGTGGCCACTGAAACCAGATGAAGGATGGGTCAAAATTGTAGCTATTGCTACAGACAGCTAACACTATCTGTCCGTATTCCACACAGTATCATGCCATGGTAAGAACACAGCTTTTATTGTAACTGTCAACGCGCGCGCTGGTCCCGATGATCGCTGCAGCAGCTAATGCTAAAGCTAATGCTAATACTGATATTAAAATCTCCAGTCGATCTGTTATCACAAACTTCACTTAAAAAGGCTTGACCTGGAGCGAGTCTTTCTATGAAGTGATAATAATCTTTAGCTGCTATAGCCCCGTATATTTTAATTTGAGATATTAACTGACTTTATTAGGGCGCTAATCTGTGGTTCATTTGTGCGGTGCTGTACAGAAAAAGTTGCTGATCAGCAAGTTCAGTTTTGATTGATCGGAGCCTCACAGTGAACTCCTTCTTTTTTTTTTTTTTTTAGTTCACCACTAGAAAATCGACTATAAAGACAAGTGATGGCAGTGAAACAGTGGAATGCTCTCAAGAAATCTGCGAACCGCTGCTTTTAGACCACATTTACTATTCTATACTGTACAAGCATCAGCCACGTGCGCAGGTTTGTTGCTCCAAATCGAATCTTATAGCCAGAAACAAACACTCGGGACCATATTTTCAAGCTAATTGCTGCTCGACATTGCTGAAACCTGTCTGATGTTTGCACGCGGTGGTGCGATTTCCTGTCACCGTTCACCTTTATTTCTGTCCTCACCTGTGATTTATTTCCGGCCGTTTTCTCAGTGGACGCGAAGGTCAGGGCCAACCCGACGTTCAGACTAAAAGCATTTCATCTTTGACTCCTCTCGGCGCTCGACCTGCTTTTACGATTCCTGGGGCTGTGAGGGGATACATCCACCTTTTATTTTATTCATACAGGTCTTAAAATACACACATTCAGAGAATATTTCACTTTTAACATCCTTTTACGACGCTTACATATTCAGATGGACGCCGCTGTGAAGTTTCCTCTGTTTACTTACTGGCTTCTTGGTTCTGTTGTGCCAAGATATCTAAATAATTTAACTCCTCTGGTGATATAGACCATAAACCTTTCTTCTTCCTTCATTTTATGTCGGACTCTGGGCTCGCCATTCAGTAATATCGAGCTGATCTGTATAATTTCCATTTTTTTATGATTTTGATGAAGATTTTAATGATTTAAGAGGCTCTCTGACAAATGGGTCAAAGGTTATGCGGTCTGCTCACCACAGCAGGCAGCTGTCTGGGTAGGAATCAAATATTTTTAACTTCACTGCCCCATTTTAAAATTCTATTCTCTTCAAAAAGAACTAAGTGGAACAAGCAGGGGTTGATCACAGCAACTGAGAATTTATATATATATATATATATATATATAAAGTCCCTCACTGATTTGCCTCCAGATTCCACCAGACTGTGACTGTTCCGCAACAGGCGGAGCGGCTGCTTGTGGCTCCGCCCCCACCAGCATGTTTCATGTATGTCCCAGAAGTGGCTCAAAGCTCTGGAGAATATGCCATCAGTCTATTTTGGACCGAAGCAGCGTTGGATTGCACAAAGCAGATCGGACCAGACGGGAAGTCCCCAGACGCGTGTGTGATAAACCTGCAGCTCTTTCAAAATAAAACGCGGCCACTTTGGACTGAAATAACAGGTGATATCATAGAAGACATCCTATTATACTTCCTTTGGTTTCTCTCCTCCATCTCCTCTTCCCCCTCCTTCCTGCTGTGAACTGTTGAGACTTTCAACGACTTTAAACGCGTGCACGTCGGCCCGCACGCTCACACACATTTAAATGACTGCTGCATACATAATAGAAACTGTATTCAATCCCAAAACATCCCCTTAATCCCAACCTTTACCATTACTAACTCTGACATTTCCACTTAATCCCACCCTAATCTGTGCCCCAAACGCACATCTCTCTGAAGCAGGCCTGAAAAATCGGAGGGGGGGGGGAAGTCCTGATTCAGGAATGTTTTCCTCTTCCATCTTTCGTTTTGAGGACGTTTAATCCTCGCGGGGATTAAATGCTGTCACATAAGAAGACGCAGAGTCCCGGCCCAGTGGCAGCAAAGTACCGCACGACTTTAAGTCCTCTTCACTTTGCGCGTTGGCTCTTGCTGCAGCCGTTACTGCTTCATCATTTTAGTCACTCTCCCGCCGTCTCCGGGCCTCGTCGGCTTTGTGGAGGCGCTGCAACATGGAGCACAAAAGCCTCGTGTGCTGAGATTATGCTGATGCTTCGGCATTTTTCAAATGTAAAATATTCAGGAAGCACAGCAGGTGTTGACAGCCATCATCCCATCCATCCTGTATATATGCATACATACACTATGTATTATAGCTAACCTTTAAATAATTCAATATAGGAGATGTAAAATCGACTATATGCTTTTCTGCCACTCACAGAATCAGTTTAAGGCTTTACATATGGGACATGAACTGCTGGACTACACAAGCTCCGGTTTTCCTTTTGAAATAATGATTTAAAAATGAGGTTCAAAATCAATTCAATTCAACTCACCAGGGGGGTCAAAAACCCAGTCCAAGGGATCCAACTGGGTTTTCTGACCTAATGGGCAGACAACTATTTCACCCGGGTTCCCATTTGCCTTGGTGTCTGGGTAAAGAAGGATGAGAAATCCAGGAAAGAGGGACATAAAAGGAGAAGTTTATGAGAATGAACAGTCTTCTAACTATTGCTGGAACTCCCTGTGACAGAAGGAATCTGCTGGAAGAATGACGGACTGGCTCCCCTCGAAGCCTGGACCACAACCTCACGGAGCAAATTTGGGGAAAGTTGGAAAATAAACAGGACAAATCTGTCATCCGTCAAAAGGAGAAACTTTGGCTTGAGTTGCAGAATTGATGGGAGAAGATTGATGTTAAAGAACTGTACCGACGACGTGCTGCTGTGACTGCTGCAGAGGGCGGATGAACCAAATATTCAAGTTAAAAGAGGATCAAAACAGACGGACTGGCGTCATCTGGTAGCTGTGTCGCAACCATCTGCATATTTCATGAACTTTAGGAAATCCAATGGTGTCTAATTTCAACAGGAAGCAAAAAAAAAATCAGTCAATACCGACGATCCCATAGAAATCTGTATTTCCTGTAGATTCTATTGGGGAGGGAAAAAGAAGAAAAAAGACTTGTGTTGCTGTTGTTCTACAATTCTAGTGGGAAGCAGCTTATATGCTTGAGCAACAAGATTTAGCACTCATTAATCATACGTGCTCTCGGGGGAGGAACACAGGCAGGTACACGCCACCTTCTGCACGTGGCGAGAGGAAAAACTAACAGATGAAAGGAAGACAAGACGGAAGGTGTGATTCCAGGAATCTGGACAGATGAAGGTTGGAGACCAGGCGGCGGTGGGGGTGGAAGCACAGCTGCACCTCCAAACTGCATGTGATGGAGAGAAGAGACAAGGGGATGAGAGGAGGGAGGGAGGGAGGAAGGAAGGGAGGGAGGGAGGGAGGAAGGAAGGGAGGGAGGGAGGGAGGGAGGGAGGGAGGGAGGGAGGGAGGGAGGGAAAGAAGTGCGAAGGAAAGGGAGCCTGCAGACAATCCCATCTGCTCAACTGGTCATGCCTAACTGCAGTAACACCTGCTTCTGACACACACACACACACACACACGCACACACACACACACACACACACACACACACACACACACACACACACACACACACGCAGGTGAAGGTTGTGGCTGGAAACCAGGATTTTAGCAAACCAATTTAAGAGCCTGACATGCAGATTTACTCACCTCACGTCTGCTCTCATCTGCAGACATTTTTATCTGATCTGGAGCTGGAGAATTATGCGACCGGGCTTAGTTTAGGCGACGAGGACGTCCATCTTATAGACGAAATGTCCGAAAATGTGGTCTCTGTCCAGACCAGTGCAGGAAAAAATCCCAAGGTTTAAAACCAATCCTTAATCTCTTGAGCAAACCTGACTTTCGATTTGCTTCGTTAACTCGTCTGCTAGCGTGACGTTGACATTTCCAGGGTCAGTGCTACGTGGTCCAAGACTATTGCACCATGGAGGACACCATGTCTGGTCTGCTGGGTGGCGTGTGTGCGTGCGTGTGTGTGTGTGTGAGCTGCTAATCAGCCTCAAATCCCAACCTCTGAATTATGCTGTCTATGCACATTTTCCGATCGTCTCATTTTCTTACAAAGGAGGTCATCCGGGACGTAACAGGATGACAGTATTTGACCCGCAGAGGGTGAGACACGGCGGGATCTCGAGACCCAAATCCCTCCAGATGCTTGCTAATGTGTAACCCCGGAGCAGAATTAAATACAGCCGAGTACGCTGAGCCACACTCGCTTGCTTTGATTAGTTGGGGAGACTTAGGGAATCATCGATCTCTTTTAAAGTGATTCATCATTCATTTAACAATTCAGTGAGCAAACATCTGAGTTATGACTTTGATCCACGCTTCAGAAGCACATTCCTCAAATTTATAGACGAGATCGCCAGTTTAAAGAGGCTGCTGTTAACCTCTGTGCTAATTACTGTCAACATGAAGGCATGAATTGTATGGCTGATGAAGACACATTTGCCAGTGAGTGTGTGCGTGCGTGTGTGTGTGTGTGTGTGTGTAAGGGGAGACATGGAGATTGCTTGCCTCCATAGTTGATTGGTCAGCTCGATCGCTGCCCCGGTTCCAGCATGAGGTCATCCCAGCCTCTGACCCGGAGTGTTGTTCAGACACAAATCCCTAAGATAACATCGATCGGTGTGTGTTTGTGTGTGTGTGTGTGTGTTGGTGCAGGAAATCATTATATCAGTGCGGTATGATTACTGGGTGCCTGAATTTAAGAGGCAAACACAGCTGAGGTCAGTAAAGCTGCAGTTCACTGAAGTCCAGTTTCTCCGGCTTATTAGCAGCGAGCGCTAAAGTAAACTGAGCCTTGGAACATAGTTCTGATTTATGCATATTTATGCAACATTACGATGCATCAATTCCTGGATTCCAGTCATGCAATCAGCCATTAAACATCTTTATTGTGCGTGCTGTTGGCTGAAGCCCTGAGCTGAGCTGAGCCAATGACATTGAACACAGGCTGTGACCTCGGGATGAAGAGCTGCTGCTCTTCCTCTGTCCTGACCAGGCTGCCAGGAAGGATCAGATCCTACTGGGTTGTGAACTATGGATGTAATATTAATGATTCATTTTTGATTTATTTGTGTTTTTTTTTGGGGGGGGGGGGGGGGGGGGGGGGGGTTTGAAACGTGACCCAGTGCCTTTAAGCAAGTTGTGAGTCCTAAACTGATTCCGCTGTTGCCTGGCGGAGATTAATTTGTATTTAATACCAACATTATCGCATTAAATATTTAAAAAAATGATAATAACCACAGAGATTATATTAAATATTCTCAGCTTAATTAGATCATTTAAATGGTATTGAGCCCATGGGGGTTAATGACAAGGTTAGATGAGATATGATCTTATCATAATAATGATTCCGTCTCTCCCTCCCTCTCTCGCTTTATTTATGACAGTGAGCCATTATGGGATGGATGTGGTTGTCAGGCATTTCTCCTGGATGCTTTAACCTGCCACTGACTCAAAGAATCTCAATTAAAATGAGCAACAATGAAAGCAGAAAGGATCAGCTCTCTCCTTGACTTTAACAGATCGAGGCTCTGGACACACACACACACACACTCACACACACACACCCACACACACACACACACACGCGCGCCCAGACACTCACTGATAAAAGGAACCTATCTCCACTGTTGCCATGCGCTTCCTTTCAGTGCCATTTTTTCCCTTCTTTTGCTTTAATACCACAGACCTGATGGTGGTGAAAGGGCAATCAAGGCTGCTCTCCCTGAGCACTATTAAATCACCTACAAATGGAAGCAGGACGGGGAGAGGCGATGAAGAGTTTAATGAAATTTCTGGGGTCTAATATTCACAGCTTCAGTCATCCATCTCATAACAAACCGATGTTGTGAATGCGTTTCACATTCACTTCTGCTGCTGTTGATTTTCTACACGGTCGAGGATTTCAAGAAAATGGTCCCAGAGCGGCACATTAGATCACATTTAGATACACTGAATGTGCTAACTTTTATCGCTCTACCTTGAGTTTTCAAACTCCAGAATTGGTGGAATCAAATAAAGCCACGTTTGGAGGGTCTTAAAGCTTCTTAAGGAACCGTTCTCACCGCTCAGAGATGACTAAAAGGCTTTTAAACCAAAAAAATGGGATCAGCCTCTTCCCAAAATCCAAGTCTGCGTAAACTGTTCCACGTCTCTACAGCGTAAAATCCTCACGTCTGTTTCCAAATCTTGGCATTAGTGGATTTTAAGAATGAAAAAAAAACCTCAGGACCCAGAGCAGTGATCTATATTTTAAAAAAGAAGTTGTTTTTTCTGAACAAATAGAAAAGTCCACTGGTTGTTTTTGCTGCGGCGCTGCGAACGTTGTTCACGCTGATGTGGATATTCAACTGAAAGCCCAACGTTACACTCGGGGCATCTCTGTTGCAATGCAGCAAAACACAGCAACAGACTTAACGGATTAGTTTGCAGCTTGGCCTCCTGTAAAGAGAGCAGAACAGCGCTGTTGTCAGATACCTGCCTGCCTAGAGCCTCTCAATCAATACACCCGTTTAGATACTCCACTTTCTTCCTGAGTGCAGCAGCCATCCAGACTGCTGTCAGCTTTCTGAGCCCATTTTCCCCAAAAGCCCCGTCGAAGACCAGTGAGGGGTCACTTTTCAACTTTGTCTTTGTGAACGGGAGGTCGCCCAGGCATCAGCGCACAGCAGGGGGTCCCGCTCGACTCCACTCCGCAGGCCTTTGAACCGGCAGACATCAAGGCTTTTGCACGCGGAGAGGCAAATCCTCAGAACGTCTTTGTTGTCCCCGTCGCCCTTTTTTTCCAAAATACCTTTCATGGCCTCGCTGTTGTGGAGTCACTTCCCAGCAGAAAAACGCGTGTAACGACAGCGGCGTGATCGCAATATGCGCCCAACGCCGGAAATAACGACGCCCGCTCAGGTGCCGCTAACTGCTGTGAAGCCCTCTCGCATCGCTTTCAGATGGATGCACCCTTTGATAAATATTAATGCCGCTCTCCACGCCATCACTAGTTTGATGTGTTCGGGTCTCAGCGTGCTTCATTATGTGACAAGCAGGGAGTGAGAACAGTCTAATGTATCACACCATGGTGGGATCCTAGACTATAAATAGAGACCAGACCTACTCATACGTGATACCCACTTGATGCATGACTCCTTTCACATCATCATGCATCAGCGGCAGCCCGTTATCTTGCAGAGAGGTTTCGTATTTTTGTTTGTAATCCTGCAGTTTGGGGGGAAATCAGGCTCGCATGTCACTGACTATTGCCCCCCTCCCGATTTAAAGTCGGGTTTTAGAAATCAAACGTCCTGATTAATCAGGGGGCAGTGAAGATACACAAGCCTGATTTTAATTTCTCACTTGGCGCCAGATTTCGTCTCTTGAGAGACACAGGACGCCGTTCTGCCGTCCCTCCAAGACGAGCATTTTTATTATTCCCTTCATCTCTGCTACAACCTCTCTGATATGTTTTCATGAATTTTCTTGTCATCTCTGTGCACTGCGTAACAAGTCGGTCGGCTGGCTGGCTGTCTTTGCAGCGCGCTGAATTCTCCATCAAGGGGAAGCTGTCACAACAGCCAACGTCTATCAAGCAAGCCTTGAAAATGCGGCGAGTCCGTCAAGTCTTTCTCTCCGCTTGATAAAAAAAAGTTGTACATTCATCTGAAAGCAAAACAAAAGGGGGGCAGGAGGGGGAACTTTTTAATAGGCACAAACTGTGTTTAAATGGATCTGATACCTGAGCTTGAATTATTCATGGGGAGCAACCCAAATAAGGATTTCAAAAACACAGACAAGCTCAGTTTTCTGAGGCAGATTTAATAGTGGAGGTTGAATTCTGCTCAGTATTGGGAAGCATGAGGCGAAGGTTCATTATATTTATTTAGTATCTCAATATTTCTCAAAGGAGCCAAACAGTCACGATGTATTTGTGTTGTTTAGACAGACCTCACCCCCAGTTTATGGATATTCATGTGTGTTGTCTTTGTTGAGGGAACTTCAGACTCTTATAATGACCTCCATCTATAAATAAACTCATTCAGATGATGGAGAGAAGGAAACAAAAGCACTGGGAATGCAAATGTGTTCGGACGCTGGAGACCAGTTAGGACAAAGGACCGTCAGCCACCTGTCAACCTCATAAAGATAACAAAACCCCAGATGTGCAGCTGAGGCGACAAGGTTTCCCGTTCAAGAAGTTCTGAACAGTAACGAAACCCCAGGAGCTTCGGCTCACGAGCCTCCTTGTTAAATTTAGGGCAGCGGCAGATTCGGAGTTGCAATGATGAACGCCCGTAACCAAGGCAGCGAAAAATGCAGACGTGCGCCGCCCTCATCCGAGCTGCAAGAGCCCCAGCTGTGAGTCATCTGACGGTATCCGTGGAAATGAACCGGATCTCTACCTGCAGGCCCTGCAGGGTTCGAAAACACTCACCCACAGTTACATTTATCCACACTGTTACTGCTCTAGTTAATCTGATGGAAGCAAAGCTTCCCTTGTGGGTATCACAGCACCAATATATTAAATGGGGAAAAAAAGCCTAAAATAAATAATGAATGGCTTCTGACCCCCTTTACTGAAAAAGCAATCAGGATTAAAGATAGATTTTGAATATTTTGAAGCAAATACTGATAAGAAAAGTGGACCTACCCTTCATATTGTGGCCAGACTCAGTGAAAAGGATTTTACTGATGAAGAACAACGTTCCGCGGTCATCTGGGTTTTTTGTTTTTTTAAAAAAAAGATTTTTCTCAGTGTGTCAGGTGCCTAAAGTGGGTCTTTCCCAATCTTTTGTGATTGTGACTAATCATCTCGACTAAACGCCCGCTGAAGCTGTTAATCAGAGAATGTTTCTTACAGGGACAATGTCTTCCTGTTCCCACTGATTCTAATTAGCATCGCAGCAATGTGTCTCGCACGCCAACTTTGACGCCGCAGAATGGTTGATCGCATAATTCCACCACCTACTTCCAGCAAAATTAAAAAAAATTGAATCTCTTTTCATTATGCCGCAAGCGTCAGGCGCAAATGTGCTTTTTATTAGAAAATAAAGGCTCTGAGGCTTCGATTGTGGGCTGACAAGCTCGTTACCCTGTGCATCATTTACATAATTGCAACAGAGTAACTCCAGTTTGAGCCCAAAACCTACTTTTGAAAGAAAGAATCTGTGAATTATAGTTCTGAGTTGACATGTGATGTATACAGATGATCCATATGGAGTCATTAAAAAGTTCTCTTCCTCCCTTTGGCTTGCTCAGACAGTTTTGGCGTCCTCACCAGGGTTGAACCAGGGTTCACTTAAAAACCAACCAAAGACCTCCATTTTCAGGAGGACGGATTGCTGGTTGAGAGTTTGACTGTATTGAAAAAGAGGCAAAATTTGAGGTGAAAGGTCAGAATGGACTCATGTTATAACTCTGGTAGCCAACTTTTGTCTTCAGTTTTGGGTCTTTTGTGTAAATCCTGGAGCATCGCCTTTCGATCACTACGTGAGCCAGGCCCAAACCGAACCTTTACATGAACAAAATTTTGCCTCAGCCAAATAAAAACGTACAGGTTTGAAATTCAATCAAACATTTCAGTGGATCTCGCCAAGCTTTCGATAGTCAGACCAGCTGCCGGCTCCTTTCATGGTGAATATGTTCAATCCCGATTTATTTCATATTTCGTTAACTATTTTATGCACCATGAGCGCCTTCTCAGCCGGGATGTACGCGGTTTACGTTCTGCTGGTGCAGGAAGGTCTGTCAAGTTTGTGGGGGTGGGGGTGGGAGGGGGTCGGTAAGTGCTTGTCCGTGCTGTTTTTTTAAAACTAAGCTGCTGGAGAAGGCATTTCAGCGTGCACGGCAGAATGGTTTTCCTCTCTGTGCAATTCTTTTGCTCTTTTTTTTCTTGGCTCAGCTCCTGTCATGTCAAACGTGCACGCACGTGCGTTTGTGTGTGTGTGTGTCACTGTTAGACGTGAAGGGTTGAACATTCTTCCGGGGCATTTATTAATATTTTCTTTCTTGATTGTAATTCTTTTCAGATCGAGAATTCCCCACAGGCGATCCGTCCGCCCAGTCGCCACCTCTGGCACAAGCAAGCACAAAGGAAAGCAGCCCCAAAGATAAAAGCTCCAGCACATCACCTGGAGGTCTGCTCCAGTCAACCGGCTCTCAGAAAGGACGCGTTCTTACCCAGAAAAGGGGGAACGGCCACTCTGTTCTGCCCCAGAATCTGCTCCCTCTTCTGGCCCGGGGACTAACGGTCAGCAACGTCCCTGAAAGTCAATCCCCGGAGCAACAAAGCGGGGGATTACAAAGGAGGGTAAAACCCCCAGCATCAGCTGCAGTGTCAGTTCAAGGCAGCGATCCAACTGAGCCTCTGCCCATGGACACACACTCCCAACTGCCTCACACACAGACACACATGCTGGAGCAGGAGGGGGAAAGCACCGCTGCGAGCGCGCTGCCGGGCACGGACACGGAGACAGAAACCATGGCATCAGGTATCAGTCATCCCTTAGTTTGAATGGACAAGTGGAGCATACTTTTCTCTTCAGGCAGTTGAATAATGTATCGGGACTAAATGACTTTAAGAGAACACTCAGATCATTGTGCTTGGCTATTGTATAAATCTGTATATTAGCATATAAATTTGAACATTATACTTGCAGCTTTGTGAACTAATTGTCCACTGATGTCATTAAAGTCCTCAGAGGAAAGCAATTATTTACAGTATTTCGAATTTATCACCAGCCACGATGCTTCACCTTTCCCCCTGTTGGCTCTTAGCTGTCTTTATCCCTGTAATTTCCATTATTAATCATATACAGCAGGGACTTTTACACTCCGGGCCAAATTAAAGGGATTACAACGCTGGGAAGTAAAAAGCAAAGTAATAAAATAAACTCTCCTGCTTCTTCCTTAGCTGTGTCGAGCTGCATGGTGAATTTTTCCGAACCAGAGGGGTACATAGACTCCTCTGACGACCCCCCTCTGTCTGACGGCGCCTCTTTGCACTGCACCTACACGGTGACTGTTTACACCGGCTACGGAGTGGAGCTGCAGGTATGCAGCAGCAGCATGTCAGCATGCAACGAGCAGTCCCTGTTAAACTAATCTGCCTCCTAGTGGCAGCCAGAGATACTGCAACGTCTGTCTGGATGATATTTAAACCAATATTATTGTGCCTTTTTCCATCCATCCATCCATCCATCCATCCATCCATCCATCCATCCATCCATCCATCCATCCATCCATCCATCCCTACATGTTTAGGTTAAGAGCGTAAACTTGTCGGAGGGTGAGCTGTTGTCTATCAGGGGTGCAGACGAACAAGGAGCCCTGATGGTCCTGGCCAATCACACGCTGCTGGTCGAAGGTCAGGTGATCCGCAGTCCCACCAACACTCTGTCCGTCTACTACCGCTCCACACCAGAGGGCAACATAGGCATCTTCCAGCTCCACTACCAGAGTGAGTCTATGAACTCAAATGTGAACATTCATGTATCTATACGCTATGCTAACATTCACTACGCTAACATTCTGTGCATGTTAATTTTTGCTTCTAAGGGAATGTTTGCGCTCTCTGTTCACACTAATTGCATAATCAGAAAATGTTCTCATGCAAACACTTAGCGTGGTGATTGAAGCTGTCGTGTGAATTAGCTAATTAGCACTTTGATTAATTGGCCATCAAGTCATTAGGTAGCTGTGAATCTGCACGTTGGGAAAGTGTGTATATGTGTGTGTGGTTCTGTATATTTGCAATTGGCCAGTAATGAATACGATGAGCAGTGGAAAGCAGGAAGCAGCGGAGGGTTAAGAGCCACCTGTGATATTAACCACAAGCATCCAGTCTATTTTACATCAGCGCCCAGTAAGGAAGCGCTGATGAAGACATTCCAGGGAGAGACATTTTCAAGCTCTTATAGGGTCTAAAAAATAAGTCCGTGAGACACAACTCAGCAGCGCTGCCTGAAAATGCATGCGTGGAAACTAAAACCTTTTAGTTGAGCTACTAAGAGTAATCCTCTCAGAGAATTCTGTGTGTCAAAGACACACGTTGTGAGGCTGCATAAACTGCGGCGAAAAAAACAGCCTGTAGATAAAAATCCACAAGTAATGACTTGTGAACTGACATTGCAAAGTGTGGCGCCCAACGTATTTAATAAACTACGTAAAATGGCTTTTTCCAAATAACGTTGGGTAATAAATCACTTTACAAGAAGTCTTCTCCGTATCGAATGGAAGATTTTATGGTACCTCCTCACTGGATCATCTTTTCTTATAAAGTTTTTGCCTGCAGAAATGTGATCTGATGCGCCTTTAGATTAGCCCTCTGTCACCGTTGATATAGTGCTGGAGATCAGGCTGCATACAACCAGTTTACACTTCATTTGACTTCGGTTTTAATGCACCTGACCACTGAATGGAAGGAGCCTTAAGGACAAATCAGGACAGGATGATAAATAATAGGAAGATGCCGCCTGAAAGTTGTGTCCAAACTTTTTTTTCACCTCCACGCAGTCTTCAGGTTGAGCTGCTCGCTGCCGAAGCGGCCACACTTCGGCGAGGTGTCTGTGCTGGACCTGCTCCCTGGAGGTGTCGCCCGCTTTCACTGCCATATGGGGTACCACCTGCAGGGGGAGCCGCAGCTGACGTGCCTGAACGCCTCCCTGCCTGTGTGGAGTGGCAAGCTGCCCATCTGCCGAGGTGAGCGGCGCTGGCATTTCAATGAACTGACATTGAGTAAAGGGGAAGCTCAGCTCAGGTTAACTTGGTCGGTTGATGTTGGTGGGGCTAATAATGTCTAGGCTGTAGGAGTTTGAGCCCCTGCGGAGCATTTTGGGACTCATGCTATAGGGGACTGGGTTGGGAGTCACTTCCTGATTGCTGTTGACAAATTGGAAAGTGAGCCGGTACAGCTTTGGTAAGAGAGTTCTGTCTACTGCAGCTCTTTGTGGGGGCACAGTGAAGAACGCAACAGTGGGGAGGGTGCTGTCCCCTTCTCCCCACCATGGGCTCAATGCCACCCAGGACCGTTCTTGCTCATGGTCCCTTGAAGCACCTAAAGACCAGAGACTGCATCTGCACCTGGAGAGATTGGTTTTAGGACCCACTGACAGGTGAGATTATCACTCCTGTTGTCTCCGTGGCGTCCCAGGGGACATGTTTGGCAAATGCTTTCTTCAAATCACCCACTTTATCCAGCCTCTGTCTGGTTTCTGTCAGGGTGAAACAGCGTTTATCGATATATACGATATATTTGAAAGCAAGCGGCAATGCATTGTGAAAGGCTCTGATTGACGAGCACAACGAAAGCATTGGCTCCCTTCAGAGTGTGTTTTAGTCATCTTCACCCCATTATTTTAGCACTGCAGCCTCCAACTTTATGATTTTAATTAAGCCTGTTGGCATGTAGCAAGCGAGAAAGCTTTAACCTGCAGCAAACAGCAGAAGAGAGACTAGTGAACAATGTGAAGCATTTATCTTCGGAAGAGCCTCATATTTCCCAGAGGAATTAACACACATCAAAATGAGAGCTGAAAGAGCAAGAATATTGGACTTGCATTCGATCAATACGCTGTTGCCTTCCCCTGTGTACAAGACCAACATTGTTATTTAATATATTTCCATACTATTAACTGGAAAAGGCTCCACGTGGGCTTGAGCTTTTCAGCCAACCTCCCTCTAGTGTTTTCCATTTCACATCCTCTCACGATCCATTAATTCCGGCCTTGCAGGCTGGTGTTGTGGAGTGGACTGGACGCTGGCTCTGTTGTGCTCTTTGACTCGGGTCACGGTGGTCAGATACCGTTCGAGGGGGTGATCAGCGAAGGCCCGGCTGTCAGAATCCAGTTCATCACCGATCAGCCCAATCACAACACAGGATTCAACATCCGCTATGAAGGTACCGATGATTTTTTCAAATTAAAACAACACTGAGGGTTTTAATGTATCGGTACATGTTTTACATCGCACTGTAAAGAACTCAGAGGCTTGTGAGGCTGTTTCTGCGCACATCACGCACTGCCAAGATGATTCTGGCTCGCCTCACTGAAAGTAGTCGTCCAACGGAAGCTCAGATAAAGCTTGGGGAGATTCTGGCAGTGTCAAATTGTGGAGGGATGGAAATATCCTTTACAAAAAGAGGGTTTATCCTGATCAGTATTGAGAAACTGGGAGATCAGCTTTGAAGGCGACAAATTTTACCCGGATTTATGTGCTTTTATGTTTGTTTTTGAGACAAAAGCTCCGAAATGTCTCTGCTAAAATTACACGGAGGTATCACAAAGAGAATCATAACCAACGTTGTCATTATTGTGTCCTGGAAATAAACTAACCTTACTGTCTTTTGCTCCTTTTGCTTCTCCAGCTTTTGAGCGCGGCCACTGCTACGAGCCTTACCTCCAGAACGGCAACTTCTCCACCACCGACCCGCTCTACGGTGTTGGAGCTGTGGTTCAGTTCACCTGCGACCCCGGCCACTCTCTGGAGCAAGGCCCCCCTGTCATCGAGTGCATCAGCGCGAGGGATCCGTACTGGAATGACACGGAGCCTGTTTGCAAAGGTATCACCTTTGAGGGAACGATTTAATCGGAGTCCAAAGATCCATCCGCAGCCGTCGACGCTCTGTTGGTGCTCGACAGAAAAATTGAGTTGAGCCTTTGGTCAGGTTGGGGGCTCAAGGCAAGAACCATACTCCCACAGTCCTCTTTTTCTGGTTGCACTTGCACGGTCAGAGGGACCTGTGCAGAGCTGAAAGTGGGCTCAACCTGTTTTAATAGCCTGAATTTCCCAGCCTATTCTCATCATTTCCCAGCCTATTTGTCAACATTCCACTACAGTTTTACATTTCTCAGAATGAGTTTGTGTGGCACTTTTGCACCCTGAGGCACTCCTTAATCATCTTCTTTTAATATCCCTCCAAATTTCTAGACACGCACGCTTTTGGAAGATTAGTCTTAATGGGAAAAAGAGACTTCTTAAGATGCACAGACCAATGTTTATCTCAAGCCGTAAGGCCCTTCCACCATGTCGACCCAGATAGCTGGACTTTGGGGTGTGGAGGGACTGTTGGGGCTGAATTAAACCCCAAAAGATCCCATGACTTTATGACCCAGAGCAAAAAAGTGGTAGTGAATTCCTTCTTTTTTATAAACCAATAACAAACCCACTATTAAAGCCATTTGGAGCTGATATAACTGGACTTCTTCCTAACATTACTGCTGTCCGTTCACCACAGCACAGTGTGGAGGCGACCTCTCTGGCCCCGGTGGTGTCATTCTCTCCCCAAACTGGCCCGAGTGGTATGGCGAGGGGGAGGACTGCAGCTGGAGGATACACGTGGACGAGGACAAGCGGGTGCTGCTCGACGTACAACTGTGAGCACGACACCAACACTCAGACTCACAAACACCAAAAGCGTTCCAAAGTTCTGCTCTTAGCGGGAATCATTAAAGCATTCTACTGAGCATGGAGACCCAGCGTGGGGGCTGGCACCCCATCTGCATGGGCCTATTTCCCGCTCGTGCTGAACCATTAAATCCAAATCTAGCAGCTCTTCTTCCCCTTTATGTGAAATTACAGCTTTTTCAAAGGCTTTACTTGCTGCATTGACTTTTTATTTATTATTTGACTGACAAATTGAAAGTCAGTTTGCCTGAAGTTTCCAGTTTTTTATTGGGCATTTTGTAACGGTGTGAAGTTTGTCCGTGTGCGCGCGCATTGCAGCCCAATTTCAAATCCTGGAAGGATTTGGAAAATGCCTGTAGTCTGAGTCCGGCTTAACAAGAAGAGGATTTTGAAATCGGTTCTGCCTTGTCCTGGAACACACTCGGCGTTGCTAGAAACCTCACGCGGCTCATGTTGATGAGCATCCCCCCCCCCCCCCCCTCTCTCTCCGCTGTGTAATCGCTAGAAAAGGGGCAGCGGAGTCGAATGTTCTCGACTCCACAAGCACCCACAGATGCTTCTTTGCTTTTGACCGATTCATTTAATAACACCGAGTGTAGAAGAGCCGTGTGGTGAAACATTTCATTCCACTTTGTTGTTTTTTCCCCCTTTTTTTTCTCAAACGCAAACTATTCTTACACATAATGTTTTTATGAAGTTCCAGCTGTAATTTGAATAAAGCATGCAACGCTGCGTGTGTGTTATTACATATTCAGATATTCAGAGTGTTGAATGATTGTTGTTAGTAGCTGCCTGATAAGTCAGTGGCATGTCTGAGAATATGACAAAAGGGATATTTGGCAACACTCAAGCAGTTATTTTCGATTTTAATTTTAAGGGTTCCATTTTGACTCATCACCCATGGATACATTCATCATAGAATGCCATACATTGCACTTTTTGCACTTCCCGACTCTTTCTGTGTCCCCATTTCCAGACTGAACATCAGCAACAGCGACATGGTGACCATCACAGATGGCGAAGAGCTCGCCACTCGCATACTGGGGCGGTACGTTGGCGGCAGCAGCCCGTTCAAGCTCTTCTCCACCACGCCCGATCTGACTGTCACCTTCCACTCCGACCCGGCCGGGCTCGTTTTCGGCAAGGGCGAAGGCTTCATCATCAACTACATGGGTGAGAACTGGAAGAGTTCAAGTCTGTTCATTATACATCATTTGAACAAAACTACAACCAGATACATATCATTCTCGGAATATAGATATTCCTGATACACATAAATGTTGCCATTGATTTATTTGTATACCAATGGAATCTGATGAATCTATTTAATCTTGTTAAATAATCCAGCAGCCATTCCGAAGCAAAAGTACCTTTCAAATGTTTAGCCTTCATGAAATGATAAAAATTCATCAGTTTTACCTGGAACAGAAGCTGGAGGGGATGTTGAGTCCTGCTGTGATATTTACCCGTGTAACTCTTAAGTGATGTGACCAATCGCCTTCCGATGGCTTTAACTGACGGCGATTAGAGGCAGAAAAATGATTCATGCACGAATGTGCTGCTAAAGACCGCTTTTATTCCAAACCTCTGAACGGCACCTGCTCCCAGCCACGAGTTCATCAGAAGTTGCCATGGTGATCTCGACAGCTTTTAGGCAGGCGCAGGATGTCACATGGGCATAAATCTGCTGAAATGTGTCCAGAAATTCTATCGTTTCATTCAAGGTAAGGTTAAATCATTTAACCACCCGTCAGCGCAAGAAAATCACCAACAGTGAGGAGGAAATGTGTGATATTCCCAGTACATCCCACCTGCTACCTGCATCAGAATAGACTTTTCTCAGAAGAAAATCCAACAGCACTGGGTTATAGATCTTATCTTTTAACCACTGCGCCATTAACACTGTATTTATTCTTTTTGGAAAAAATCCTTAACACACATCGCCGTTTCATTCTTTTCAAGTTCTTGAGCGCTTTCCTGTGAGCGACCTGAATATTTAAAACCTTCCCCGCTGAGCTGGAAACGTCAGATTCCATTCAGCTCTGCAATTTGTTTTAATTTAGCCATTTTTGCCTCAAGCTGCCGTCTCCTCTTCCTCTCTTCCCCATTTCTCCCCTCTCATTTTCCTGTTTGTCTTCCTGCTCATTTCCCTTTGCCCTTATTCAATCGCGTCCCATTTGTCTCTGCATCCTACAGAGCCGAGCTCGGAATTTAACGAGCGACCAAATATACCCCCTTCCTCATTTTACACACCGTAAGCTGCCGCTGCTTCCCGTATCCAAACAACTGGTGCCAATTTGGGATTGCGCTGGGACGCACCCGCTGTCCAATTTGCTTGTCCCCCTGCAAGACATCCCAAATTCAGACATTTCCCAGAAGAGCGTATCGAGTAGATGCAGCGTGAATATGTGGGCTGCTCACTTTTGATTCCGTGTGTGAGAGCGCGTGGACGTGTGGGTTCCGAATAAATTACCCGCCGTGCGCTCCGAGGCTGCGCCGATGAGGAGAATTCACTCAATACAGGATGAATAATTGATCCTGCAACTTACAAATCCCCGTAGGCCCGTTTTAATGTACAGTGTAATGCAATCCTCCAGACTGCAGGATCAATCATCACACACACACACGCACACACACACACACAGAATCTTTAAAGGCTGCTTTTCTTTCCATTCCTCCAGGCTGTTATCATTTTGGCCTTAAACCAGTGTAGGTTTTATTAATGTTCTTTCTTCTTCACAGCAGGAGCTGTTTTTATTTGTTTGTTTGTCTTTTAAGACGTCTACACTACACTAATATTCCAAGATTCCAGTGAAATAGGCCGTGCCTTCCAGGACTTCTGCAGACGTCCCAAAGCTTTTTTGGTTATTAGTTTTCCTGCTGTTTATTTAAGACACTGTTTATTATTTTTCATCGACTTGCGTTTGTTATGAAGCATCATCGATTTTTGATTTGGTGGGATGGATCCAAAGGGAGATTTGGTTTAATTTGCAATAGGTTTTCAAGTGTGATGCGTTTGATGTGTGATCAGAGGGGTTCTTGATTCAGGTTGTTCCGCTCGGTGTCGGTCTCAGCCTTTTGCTTTGAGTCTTCAGACTCATCATAACAGCTGAATTCCTCCATTTACTCCGCTCATCCTTTGCGTGTCAACATGGCCCAATTAATTTCCTTCAATAAAAACGTCCCAAACTGAGTCTAAGACACGGATGTTCCTGTTTTGGAGCGCGTATCTGCTGGAATAGGCTGCACCTGCTTGGTTATTGCTAAGAAATGATTTAATGATTCGGTTGTTTTAGATTTCATAGAGTTTCACTTTAACATAAAATTCCTTTCACACCTCTTATTAAAAGGTCTGAAGGCGCCTGTAGGTGGCTGATTTAATATTCCGTACATGGGCAGATCTCTGCACAAAACTCCTTCCCCTCATTTTAATCTGCAAACATGAAGAATCAACGACCCTGTGTGTGTGTGTGTGTGTGTGTGTGTGTGTGTGTGTGTGTGTGTGTGTGTGTCACTTCCTGAACTTTGAGCCCCAGTGCCGCTCCACCGGGGGGCTTCAACATTTTTCTCTCATCATTTGAGGTCATGCCAGATATAAATAACTCTTTAAACTCTAAAACTTGCACTTCTCTCCTTGAGTCTCTGCTAAGTTGTCTTCTTCTGCAACTGTAGACGTTTGTTCTCACCAGGAGGGGGAATTAGTGAGCAATTATTTCTTCTGATTTTAGCAGATGAGTAGATTTACCTGTTGAATTAACCCCTTACAGAAATCCTAATGCCTATTTTGTGTTTTAAATGTAGCTGTGATGGTTGCGCCAGATTACATTTAAGTGGATTTTATTTGGATCTTATGCTAGCAGTTACTCTTTTACTCTTCCGCATTCACCGCCGGTTAAATAAATGCAGTCCAATTTGGGAAAGCTGGGGAGCAGACAGAAATGAAAATTCTGACAGTAGCTGCTGTGAACTGAACCCAACTGGAACCGACGGCTGGCAGCTAGTTGTAATTCCAGCGCGGTCCGTTTCGTCCGGGGCCTGAATGAAACCTGACTGGTCTCTCAGACGATATTTGAATGCTGCCCGGTGCAGAACAGATCCATCATTCTGTCACACGGTCAAGTGAGCGCGCAATAAGTCCATCAATCTCCTGCTGTGGACTCCTCCTCACGGTGAATATTTGGAGGTGTCTAATGTCTGAATCAGTTGCGGTGCTGTTTATCTTGTTCTCTCCTTGACTCTCATGACTACTGCGATAAAGGAAAGGTGTCAGTCTGCTGAACCGGGCCGACAGGCAATAACAGCAAGGGGACGGAGTCATTAATCACCCTTTATATTTTTTTTCTTTCCCTTTTGCAGAAGTGTCCAGGAACGACTCCTGCCCAGACCTGCCCGAGATCCAGAACGGCTGGAAGACGACCTCCCACATCGCGCTGGTGCGGGGAGCGCGCATCACCTATCAGTGCGACCCTGGTTATGACCTGGTGGGACAGGACACGCTCACATGTCAGTTGGACCTCTCGTGGAGCTCACAGCCCCCGTTCTGTGAAAAGAGTAAGTCCCAACGTTCCACCGGCAGGAATGTCGTGCGAGATGCAGCTCAGCGCGTGGAGCACGTGCACCGAGTCTGTCTGTGTTGGATGGAAGCTGCATAGAGTCCATCCCAGACCTGGACAGATCACCAGTGCATCACAGGACACACACATTCACTCGATCTGGTGTGGGAGGAAACAGGCGTGTCATAGGGACACCATTACAGTTTTATGGAGCTCATGCATATATGGTTCCAATTTACAATACACCATAAAGCTAATCTACAAATATGGGTCACAGACTTTTGTTTTGATGTCTATCATTTCCTTCTCAGTCATGTACTGTTCGGACCCTGGTCACGTGGAGCACTCCACCAGGTCTTTATCCGACCCCAAGCTCCTGGTGGGGACGACCATTCAGTATAGCTGCAACCCTGGCTTCGTCCTGCAGGGAGGCGCCACCATCACCTGTTACGGCCGGGAGCCAGGGACCCCCGTGTGGACGTCTGGACTACCTCACTGCGCCTGTAAGTGTCGGAATGACACAGAGGTCCTTTTCCCCGTGCACTTAGCATGAGTGATGTCTTTTTGAAGTTCTCTTTTCTTTGCCGATATTGCCCCAGAATGCCAGAGTGTGCTGTGCTGCATTTCCATCTGATGACAGATGATTTACGTGCACTCGTGCGTGCACTGGTGCGTGCACTGGTGTGTTTCGGCAATGTGTTTGATATGTAAATTCTATGCTAATGCACCGTACCAATCAGCCCTCAGCCACCTGGAGGAGGGGGAGGAGATTATCCATGAGTCATGTCACTTCAGTCAGAGCCCGTCAAACATGTCAGCCGGGCTCTGACGCAAAAGCTCTGACTTGTTTTGAGAGACTCAGCAGGATCCAGTGTTTCCTTTCTTCTTTTTCTTTCAGCTGAGGATTCTGTTTCCTGTGAAAACCCTGGTCTCCCTGACAACGGCTACCAGATCTTGTCCAAGAGGCTCTACCTGCCCGGTGAATCGCTCACCTTTGTCTGCTACCAAGGATACGAGCTCATCGGAGAGGCTGCTATTAAGTGCATTTTGGGAAACCCGTCGTTCTGGAGCGGCCCGTTGCCACTCTGCAGGGGTAAGACTCACTGATTTTTCTAAAATTGTATGCATAGTAAAATAAAACACCCCCTCGTTCTTGCCACCTTTGCATTTGCTTCCGTTAAGTCCCTTAAGGATGCACTCAGGCCAGGCAGCCTGTACCCTGCCCGTCACCTTTGACCCCCAGGTGCAGTTCATTTGAACTGCAGGAGCATTCCATTCAGACTGTCAGGCAGAGTTCAGTGCATGGTGTCACTCATGCACGTACAGATGTTTTAACAAATAAAGTTTGCTTCACATTTGCTTGAAGAACAACACATAAAAAGTTTGATTTGGTTTGCCCCACCCTTTCACAATGCATTATGGGAAACAATGAGTGCCCAAAATCGGCTAGAGCCTGAGGCTGTTTTTGTTTTTCGGATCAGCTTTATATTTATTTCCGTGGTTTTGAATATCCCGACTGAAAGCTGCTGTAGTAAACGCCTGCAGAGAGGCCGAGGCTGTCTCTACTGCTCTGTGTCCATCGGCTCTGCGTCCTCCTATTGAATTTGGGAGGCGTCCACTAAAGTCAACAGAGCACTTGTAAATTCAGCTGATGGCCAGTTCACTGCAGCCTTGTTGAAACTCCACAGGAAGTGTGTAAATGTTCGTACGTACTGACTGACAGAATGATGTCTTGCAGCCAACCCCGAGTGCTTTGGCAACCATGCTTTGGAAGGTGAGTCCTCTGTGTGAGTCGGTGTTCTCGCTGGGTTCAAAAAAAGACAACAAACGCTTGTTTCAAGTGAAATGAACCCAGAAAACAAAACGTTTCCATCTCTTTGTGTCTGCTCTGCTTGCATCCTTCATTCCCACTGAATGTGTTTGCTCATCCAACACTCTTCTGTGCTTGGTGCTTCTCCAGTAGCGCTCGCCGGTCTTTGATACGTCTGACGCAGCTCGTTTTCCTCCGACGGTGCTAAAAACCCTCTCTGCTGTCTCTCAGTTGCAGAGGCCACGGCAGGTTCCACTCTGGATGGAGGGAACATAGCACTCGCCGTCTTTATCCTGGTTCTTCTGCTGTCTGTGCTGCTCGGCGGAGCTTACGTCTACGTCACGCGGTGAGCTGGGATTACCAGCCCGATCTCCGGGACTGAGTCTGAAGAGCTGTCTTTTGTTAACAGCTTTGAGACGGCTTCAGAGCCGTGCATTAGCTTCCCCCTCCAAGGAAATTGAAAGATGGTCGTCGGACTTTTTTTCCCCCTCCTGGTTATGAAATCAACTCCTGCTGCTGTGGAGATTAAACAACAAGACGCTGCACGTCTGTTTCCCAACTGTTTGCAGATTTATCTAACAGTTGTCCGGGTGGCCACAACGCTTCATGATTTCTGTAATTATAATGCAAACGAACAACAGACGAAGCATTTTTCCACGCTAGAATAAATGATTTTAATTTAGCAGTAATGATGGCTTTTTCCTGTTTCTGTTGTGCATGGCTGATTTTTGATTCTCTCCTTTAGATGTCGATATCACTCCAACCTAAGGCTTCCTCTCATCTACCCCCACCCTTACCGACAGATCACTGTGGAGACCGAGTTTGACAACCCGCTCTACGAGACAGCAGGCGTGAGTGTCCAGAATATTTGAAACCTTTAAAACTGGCCATTTTTCATCCCATTGTTCTCTGCGCTAACAGCGTTTCTTTCACTGTCACCAGGAAAGTCGCGAATACGAAGTTTCGATATGAGAAAGCTCACAAGAGACATTTCTGTTTGACCCATCCCGACTCCTCATCCTCTTTCTGTACCGAAGGAGAAGATGTAAATACAAATAGATGATGTCCAGCCCCCTTCGGCCATGAAACGCATCGATGGATCCTGTTCTCTCCTCCTTTGACGAGTCCGCTTCAGAACGCGCGAGGACGGGAGGGAGACGAGTCAGCAAACACTGAAACTGGGCCGCTGGTGTCGCCGCTGGGGGACAGAGGCGAAGGTCCAACAGCACCAGAGGACGTAAAGGAGGGGAGAAGGGAACAGAGCAGGGGACAGGATGCAGAATGAGGAAGGTGGACTGAAGAGCTTGAATTCCTTTTTTTCTATTTTTGTGGTTCAACAGATTTCAAATAACCTGGACTTTTTCAGAATGGTTAAAGTTATAGTCCTTAAACAAATCCTAGTTTTACTAATATCTGTGGTTGTATGCCTGATGTTACAGCCCTCCATGCAGTTATGTTGCCATATATTTCATTGCTGGTTGCAGTTTTATATCGAGTGGACTCACAAAATGGCCCATTCTGACCATTTAGTTTCAACATGGGCCTCAATAATCTGCCCCCCCCCCCCTTGTGTTTTAGCCTGCAAACTGCAACTGAAACCTCAGTTCATATGGGACGATGAGCACAACAGTGTTATATTGTTTAGAGATTTCCAAGAGCAGAGCTTTATTTGTGTTGTCGAACAAGTTTCTTCAAGTGATAACAGGAAACAATGTTTGTCTCTCGTGTTCAGTACAAGACGTCTTTTTTTCTTTTAAAACTCGGCGATTTTTACAGCTTGCTGGTGCTTTCAATCCAATGTCACTCAATCATGCTGTAACAATTCATCATTCCAATGAGCCTTCAAAAGACCTAAATTATCATCTTGCATACAGCCACTTGTCATTTTCTCCAGTTAGATAGTTCTTTGTAGTGGTTATTTGACCAATTTTTCAGCTCTCGCCACCACAGATGTTTGCTTCTTGTATTTTTTTTTTAATATCTCTACTTATGTGTGACTAAAAGAAATTGCTTTTATGATTTTCACATCACTCAGAGCTGAGAATACATTATAGGAGGATGATGATCACGCTCTTCAATGAGAATCCTCCAAACCCAAATATCTTTTCATGCTAATGAGACTTAAACAGTCTAAAATGGAGACACCAAAACCCAGGCCTCAAGGGCCGAAATCCAATTGGGTTTTCTGTCCTCTCAGGTGGGAAAACTTGTTTCCACTTAGCTTTGTAAAAGCCACAATTTTCCATCTGTGAGGACAGAAAGCCCGGTGGGATTTCAGCCCTGGAGGATTGGGTTCCAACATCCTTGCTGTAATTCTACTTTATGTAGCTTTATTTTTCACCTTAATTTAAGTCACTGAGCACCATACACTATGCATCGAGTGTGGTGATCAGGTGACAATCATGTGTCTGGGACAGAAAGCGAGCTTAATAGTGTATAAGAAACTTCTGATGCGGCTCCGCAATTATCCACCAGGTGGCGCCGCTTCAGCCAAAATTTAAGGATTATAACTTTAGGAGTCTTGGAGATTCTTCAGTGTTGACCTTAAAATGTTTTGCTTTTTTTTCTAACCATCCATGTTAATGACTCAGTGTTTCCTGTGACAAAATGATAACATACCAAAAACAGAATAATTGTAAGTGGCTTCATTTTCTTCCTCAGGCTGAAGAATTGTCCCCTGTCCTACATGTCCCATCTGCCCGCAGTCACCTTTAAGGCTTCTTACTTCAGCTGGTTCTGTTCTGGATATAGTAATAGTTTAAAGTGGTATTTAAATCTCTGGCTCATGGGCCAGCACTGTACTGATGTCTTACTTCTCACATGTAGTTAGTTCGATGACTGTCTTATTGTGGCCTCGGAGTTCCTCCCAGTCTGGTACCAGTTGTTGGAAAAGGACCATGTATTGATTCAGATTTGATTTCAATGACCGATCTTTGATTGCAAGGTCAATCACCCCAAAAGATGATGTATTTATTTTGATGTACTGTATATGTGATGTTTTATGCAAACTGATAAATGTACATTTTCTTTAAATAAGAAGACAAATGTTAACATTTTCCCTAAATAAAAGGCAAAAAATCAATAAAAAAGATAAAACTACATTTTAGGATATTTAGTTGAGTTCTTGTATGTATGTATGTATGTATGTATGTATGTATGTATGTATGTATGTATGTATGTATGTATGTATGTGCTCATAAAATTTTGCTTTTACAACCACTCTATCAGAGCTCAAAATACATTATAAGAGGATGGTAAACACTCACTTCAATGAAAATCCTCCAAACCCAAAAATATTTTCATGATAATTAGATGTTAACAGTCTATAAGACGAAATTCGAGATCCAGTCCTCAAGGGCCGAAATCCAACCGGGTTTTCTGTCTAACCAGGTGGAAAAGTCTCTAAATTTGCCTCTTGTAAGAGCCGATTTCCACCTGGGAGGACAGAAAACCTGGTTGGACTTCTGCCCTCCAGGATTGGATTCTGATGCCCTTGGTCTAAAATACAATTGTTATGCGGCACCACAATTATCCACCGGGTGTCGCCACTTCATCCAGAGTTTTAAGGTCATAACTTTAAGAGATTTGGAGATTGTTTAGTTTTGATCTTAAAATAATTTGCTTTTTTCTAAATATTCATGCATTATTGACTGGGTTCCAACACCCTTGCACTAATTCTACCGTACATAACGTTCACCTTAAGTTGAGTCACTGAGCACCATTGTAAAGCCAAACCCCTTGTTACTTGCTTGGCACTTTAGTGGTTCCTGGTGGTGGGTAAGTGTAATTGCAAGTATAATAGGGAAAGGTTTGTGACGTCACCACGCAGAGGCGTGCCTTCCTCACCTGCAAGGTGTTTCCAATTGTCCTCATTCCCAAGTTAGAAAAGCAATGAGACAATTCTCGAGGTGTTTGCTCGCAAGATCTGGAGGGACAGTTGGTAAGCACCATTTTAATTTGTTTTAAGCCTTAAATTTCAGTGTGTCGGAAAAAAGACGTAATACTGTATTGTGACTGCGCTGATCGTTGTGTTAGAACGTTCACTTTCACAAACAGCACTGTTTACAATTAGGATGTTGGTGTTCAGTGAGAGGTGCAGGCCCAAACAGGTATATTGTTGTAGTTTGTAGCGACTAAAACACAATTAACCCTGGTTGTCTTAGTGAAATTATGGTGTAGCCTACTTCCTTGGTTACGTTATTGCGACTTTGCACATTTATATTTATAACTATTGGGTATTATGTGTAATATGTCTGAATTTCTTAAATATGTTCATTTCTTTATTGTTAAGCAATTTCATATGTTTATATTTTTCTTTTCTATTTCAAGGTTTTTCACCTAGTGGCCACTGGGCTACCTGCTGTGATCTTGGGCTGTCTGTAAACTAAAAGTCACCCTGATGAAAATGTTATAATAAAGGGAAAAAGAAAACGGAAACCCAGACTGTTGCCTCTGAGTGAAACCCTACTAAACCTTCAATCTTGCAATTCCTTTCAAGTTGGAAAATAAGGGCAAATAAAAGAGAAAAGGAAAACCTTTACCCCCAAAAATAACTTGACAACCATACACCATGCATTGCAACCCAGTCTTCAAGAACCGAAATCCAACCGTGTTTTCTGTCCAACCAGGTGAAAATCGCCTGAAAATTGCCTTCTTAAAAGCACCTGGGAGGACAGAAAACCCGGCTGGATTTTGGCCCTGGAGTACTGGGTTTTAATACCCTTGCTTTTATATTTCACCTTACGTCACTAAGCACTATACATCCAGGTGTCGTGATCAGGTGGCAATCATGTGACTAGGACAGGAATTGAGCTACTAAACACTGTAAACCAAGGACGTGAAAACCCAGCCCTCAAGGGGTGAAATCCAACCGGGTTTTCTGTCCTGCCAGGTGGAAAACGCTCTCATTTTGCCTCTGTGAGCCGATTTCCACCTGGGAGGACAGAAAACCTGGCTGGATTTTGAATCTTCAGGATTGGATTCTGATGCCCTGAGTTTTTAAAAAAAGGTATGCACCACAATTATCCACCAGGTGTCGCCAATTCATCCTGTGTTTAGAATTATAACTTTTGAGAGTCTTGGAGATTCTTCAGTGTTCTTAAAATGTGTCTAATGTTTATTCTAAACATGTTTATATCTGGGTATGCCAAGTGTTCAACTACAATATATAATAAATCAAAGTGTCATATGGTGTCAAGAGCTCCAACATATCAATGCTTTATTGGGTTTATTGGTTTGAGTCCATACTCCCTTCAGTATTACGGTACCAGTTATCTTGACAACCTTTATTAGCAGGAATAAACTGATCCACAAATAGTAAAACATACAGTTCAAATAATTTTTAATTAAATTCACAGTAAGGCAACATCATACCTTGGCAATTAGAAATACGTTTGAAAAATTCATTTAAGTCAATTCCACTCTGGGCCTGGTTTAAACTTTGTGACATACTACAGTTATTGAGCACAGTGGATTATAATTAACGGTACTATGAGTGTGAGGCGAATAAACGGAGGTAAGGAACCAGACACAGTTCTTGCCTCATGCCTCTTGTTTCTATCAGCTCACATTAATCTTGGTTAATTTGAAAATCACGTGATGTGAAAACATCTTATCTCACCATAACATGATTGTTTCTTGTTATAACGCGATACTGAATCCCGCAGCATTGACGGTCGATTTTGCCATCTGTAACTCACCTGACGGCTGTGACGGCCCACTAGGTGGCCTCACGTCTGGGTTTAATATTTGGGATATGGTGTCTTTGGCTGCGCCTGGTCTGGTGTTGTGCTTGGCCTGCAGATGGAGCTGTCTGGACCTGTTTGGGAGGCCACCACTCCAGGTGGGGCTCATTAACCTGATGAACCAGTGATGGCTTAAAAACCCGTGTTCAGGACGGAGATGGGGCTGATTGGGCCGAGGGTCAGCTGCTGCCGAATGAAATTGGAAACCTTGCCGAACGCGTCCACTGGAGAGTGCCAGTCCCGTTGTTAAAGCCTCGTTGGGATTACCCTCGTTGGATTCTGATTATACCCTGTTGCACCCTACTGCTTTCACCGTTACCATTGACTGTTCACTTTACTTTTCAATAAATCCCTTTTTGTTAAAAGTGCTTGGTCTCCCCGTTTATGTTGTGGTCATTCGGAGCCAAGTGGTCATGACACGGCACATCTGACCTCTGATTGGTCAGAATCTGGTTGTTTCCGGCCGTGGGGATCGCGGGGCCTTAGCATAACACGTGTTCTACGTGTTAATAGTACTGATCAAAAAAATGAACCAAATCATTTTTCAGATTTAAGTTTTTGATAAATTCCAGCACACAAAGTAAAACTTCTGAAGTCAACAAAGACGAGTAGCTGGCTGACGCTCTTAAATCTTATATAGTTAAGTTTAGAAAAGATTTTCTGCGATTTGAATATTAAGATCTCGTTATTTTATTTTCACTTGTGTCTCTCCTTTGGTTTTAGGGTCTTAACAGTGCAATAAATCAAACCAAAATCAATCAACACAGAAACAAGAGGGGGGAATTGCCTGGATTATAAACAGCTTCTTTGAAACATCAAGTTCTTCCAGCAAATCATGCGGAGCTGGCTTCAATTTAGCCTTTTTTCTTGGATGAGTGTTTCAGTCGAGCAGTTCCACCCTGTGGGTGGGGAACAAATCCTGCCTCTTCGTGTTTTCCTGCTGCCAACACGTTTTAATGTTTAAATTATTCTTTTTGTTGCCATTCCGAATGCTAATAAGAACATAATGCTCCGGCTTTCCTGCTGTGGTTAATTCAGTCGTTAAGGAAGCCTTTACCAGATGCTTGATGATTTTAACCTCCACAACCGCCACAAATAAATCTTTAGTATTCTCAGCACACAGCATTAATTCACATTGAGCGTGTTGACCAGCTGATTACCAAAACTCACACTAAACAAGAAAACATTTTGATTAATGGACTCATGGAACACACATGACAATTTGGGATGTAACCAGCCCCCATCTCCAAGGTCACGACGCGGCTTCACCTGGTTGCCAGGTAATATGCAAACAATTATTGGTGTATTGATATACCATGTTTCAGTATTTCTGATGGTTATGAACAAAATAACATAGCTGAGGGATAAAATATGCAAAATACCTGCATAATCCTAAACTTACTTTGCAGTATACGCTTTAGTTTTAAGTTCAATTATTCATGCAGTCACAGCCTGCAGGCACAAAGTATTTATATTTACTTTTCCACAGACTTTCTGTTTGCACTTATTTATTTGGGCTAAATGTGCACCATTACAGGAATGTTCTGCTTTCTATTATTTTAAACCCTTTTACGTTGAGCAAACAGATTTCTGTTTTATTCCATTAATTTTATTACTTAGCATTAAAACATCAATTGTTGAATAACTTATTTTCTATGGAAACGGGTTCAAGACGAATTTATAATCCGGTTGGCCATCCCTGAAAAGTAATGTATCCCTTTATTTTCACAGTTGGCAACAAAAATAAGTCTGATAAAATAAGAAGTGCCTAAATGGCAGTACACTTGTCGCTTGATTAGCGTATTTATGCAACCAGACTTTCTGTCTTTAAACCTTTTGTTTAGTAGCAAAAGTCCTTTACATCAGCATTGATGCCCAATAACATACGTCATGTACAATAATGTACCAACAATTACCTTTGGCCATGTGGCCAATCAAACATGTCCCAATTTATCCAGGTGATGATGGTGCGTTAGGGCTACTAAAATTAAAATCTATCTGTCTCTCCATTCAGTTGGAACAAATGTGGCCCTACACATGTATGGATGATAGGCATGATGATATATTACACAGCTTTGAAAATTCCTCTTTCAAAGTTCAAAGCACAACAGAGCTTTGAGCTATAGTGCACGATATAACATCTGCGTTATGTTGAATTACAACAGCCCATCAGCCTGCTATTAATGAACCACCAGTGGGCTATCGACATACCAACCTCAAGACTATTTGAAATTGAATTATTCAAGATTGATCTGTCCTGACACACTCCATCTAAAATCCTTTGGTCCTTTAAGCTTACCCAACAATCCAAGTGAACCCCAGCAAACACTGTAAAATGAATGGAAGACAGGAAAATCACGCAAAAAGGTATGTTGCATTTGTTATTTAAATGGCTACAAGATGTTTGTAACTTTGGAACTCCAGAAAATTGTTAATGATTATGCTAAAAACAAATCATTGTTTTAAATTAATGCACTTTTTTTAAAAAGTGTGGCGATGCAGATCTTTGTGAAGACCTACATTGGCAAGACCATCACCGTGGAGGTGGAACCAAATGAAAGCATTGAGAATGTCAAGGCCAAGATCTGCGATAAGGAGGGAATCCCTCCTTTCCTTCAGCGTCTGATCTTTGCTACTAAGCAGCTGGAGGATGGAGGCAACCTCTCCACCTACAACATCCAGAAGGAGTCCACCATCCACCTTCTGATCCATATGTACCCTACGTTGAAAATCCTTGTGAGGACCCAGACTGGCAAGACCATCACTCTGAGAGTGAGACCAAATGACAGCGTTGAGAATGTCAAATCCATGATCTGGGATAAGGAGGGGATCCCTCCTGATCAGCAGTGTCTGATCTATGCTGGCAAGCAGCTTGAGGATGGGTGCGACCTCTCCACCTACAACAGCCAGATGAAGTCCACCCTCCACCTTGTGCTCCGTTTGACAGGTGGTATGCAGATATTTGTGGAGACCCTGACTGGCAAGACCATCAGTCTGAATGTGGAACCCAATGACAGCATTGTGAATGTCAAGGCCAAGATCCATGATAAGGAGGGGATCCCTCCTCACCAGCAGTGTCTGATCTATGCTGGTAAGCAGCTCGAGGACGGCCGCTCCCTCTCTGACTACAACATCCAGAAGGAATCCACCCTCCACCTTGTGCTCCGTTTGACAGGTGGTATGCAGATATTTGTGAAGACCCTGACTGACAAGACCATCAGTCTGAATGTGGAACCCAATGACAGCATTGTGAATATCAAGGCCAAGATCCATGATAAGGAGGGGATCCCTCCTGATCAGCAGCGTCTCATCTTTGCTGGCAAGCAGCTGCAGGACGGCCACACCCTCTCTGACTACAACATCCAGAAGGAGTTCACCCTCCACCTTGTGCTCCGTTTGTCCGGTGGTATGCAAATTGTTGTGATGCCTATGGCTACCAGGCTCAGCACTCTGGATGTGGAATCAAATGAAACCAATTAGTGCCAAGGTCAAGATCCAGGGGACCAATGGGATCATCCCTCACTCGCAATGTCTGATCTTCGCTGATGAACCACTGGAGGATGGTGGCACCCTCTCTTTAAGGAGCTCACCATCCACCTTGTGTTCCATCTGAGTGTTGCTGTTAGCTGCATCACAAAAAAGAGTCCAGGAGAGGTTGATTCACAATGGCAGCGTGGCTGAAGCTGCAGGGGCTCAGGATGAACCCTTCATCTGGCCATTATATTTTACTGCACAATTAATTGTATTATGTCAATAAAGGTTCATTCTATTCTATTCTTTTCCATTATAGTCCATAAGTGAGTCTGCAGATGAGCAATCAGGATTAGGGAAGTTAATGTAACGTCATTTACATGTAAGCCTCCAATATTACAGTAGTCATAAAGCACACATTCAAAAGCACACAAAATTTATAATTATTTCCCTCCATGCAGTTAAGAAAGCAAAGAGTTGGTTTTGGTGGGAGCAGAAGGGACTCCAGTCCTTGGACTGGTGTGTAGATCAAACGCTCTCTGATTAGGACTCGCACCACCACAGCAAACCATTAAACTGGAATTCATTTCCTCAATATAGTGTTATTGGTCTGCAACCGCCTTCAATACAATGTTACCTTAAGTTTAATCGGAATCACCTAATTTTCCCGATGGTAACAATACGGAAGATTTAAGGTCAAATTTTATTGTGTTTCAAGGGATTAACTAATGGGACACATGAATGGCCTCCTGTACAAACCGTTTCACCATAATGTCCATATTATATTAAGAGACAGTCAAATTTTGGGTGGTTTCAGGGCAACAGGGATATTTTCCTGCTTTCCTAGAGAACAGTCTCAGCACAGGAGTCACCAAAGTGAGCGTGCAGTTTTCTCTCAAGGTCTCTGTGAACTCTGCATGAAGGCGTGTTGTGAGGAGGAGGGCAGAGGAAGTGTTGGGTGGAGCAGGAGCTGGACTCCTCACTGACTGACTGCACCTGGATGCTGACGGCGGGAACCGGCTGGCACGGAGACGGGTGTGGCGAAGGGTCTCCGGTGTCGAGGCTCATCTGGGAGTGGGCAGGCGAGGGGGGGCAGGAGATCTTCAGGTGCAGAGTGATGCTGAGAAACAGTGGTGGAACTCTTTACTCCTCCATCAACCCCCATTCATCCAGTTTTAGGTGCAAAGACTGACCTCATATGCTACCCTAGAGACCTGCAATGAATCTTCCTAAGCCTAAAAATGCATTTATGTTAATATAAACTCATACAGCTGGATACAAAATATAAAGATGTGAACTTGTACTGACAGGTTTTGATTGCAGTGATGTTCAGAAGCGGGGGTGGGGTGGGACAGGAAGCATGTTAAGGGAAATTGAAACAAAATGAAGGCGTCAAAGCTAATATCCATGCAGGAACACTGAAAAAAGAAATGAGAGCTGGAACAAAAGAAAAATTTAGGTTGTTTAAAACAATGACATTACAGTAAAAGTAGTATAATTACTAGTGTAATTTTTAAGACACTGAATAGAAAATGTAGAAAATAAAACAACTCCTGGTTTACTCGTGATGAGACACTGCTACAGTAACACAAATGTCTGGTTTATAGTTTGATCATTCAGGTGACCACAGGAAGCAGAGAGCAGAGGTCTTCCAAGAAGGGCGCATATTAAGCAAAGGAAGTTAAAGGTAAAGGCACAAGCAGCTCATGGAGGTCCAAAAGGTTTTAACCTGACTGGGAATTTCACATTGAAAACTAATTTTAGCTTTTACAAACCAGACTAACATTATTGCCTCCACGTAGAGGACACGTGACAGCTGGCATTTGTTAGCAGAATAACTGAAAAAGTTATAAATGGATTTTAATGAAGTTTTCAGGAATGTCCAGTGGAAGGTTGCCCTTTTATCTTCAAAGCAACATACTATTTTGTAACCTTATATGACTAGTGCCAATATATACTGTTTACTATACTACAGGTCAGAATATGTGGGGAATAACATGCTTGGGGCAGGTCTGCAATCACCAAGGGCTTTTTCTTCTAGTTATATTTAGCATGGGAGGAAAATCCAGCGCATCTTACAGTATATTTAGCATGGGAGGAATCCATGGCATCATTGTGTTGTAGTTCCCAGTTTCTCCAAAGGGGGCAGCATCAACTTTGAAAACCTCTTATCTAAACTCAAGATGCTCACATGTACCACAAATTACTGTCTATGGAAGTGTTCTGAATTATTTCCAATCAACGTACGAACCTGCAGATTAAAAGCAACCCTTAAAATAACACAATACAATCATTCAACCTGCATACAAATACAAGTAATGCTATAAATGAGCTGCTATAAATGAGCGTAGTGCGTGTTTCTGAAGGTGCTGCTGTCCCAGCCAGTGTTTTTGTCAGGTGAGTACTTCAGAGCGCTGTAAGGCACGTTCAGCTGCAGCACACAGTACCTGCGGTCTAACTCGGTGGGATCAGATGCAACTGTTGAGTACAGGTTGGCCTCCTGGAAAGAAACACACAAAGACGCACGAAGAGAACATGTGCCCACAACAGAACAGGCATTCACAAGTGTGTAAACAGATGCACAGTTCACAAACACACACACAGACACAGAGATCATGAGGATGAAGAAATCCAGTAGAAAAAAGGAGAATTTGCTGCAACATGATAGATTTCATAATGATCTACATGTTGATATTTATTACACGACTTATGTTCAGAAGGGAAGATTGGAACAGACTGTGTCATTTCAATAAATACATTTTATTTTATACATGCATGTGAAATGAATGTGAAAATGGTTCCCATATGCAACGTCTAATGAAAATCCTATAAACACTCCATCTGTCACATTCAGCAAATGGCATCAGAAAATGAAATAACTCCAACAAATCAGACGCAACAAGAGGTGAAAGGAAGGGTCAGTGTACTCACACTCAGGGGCTGGAGTGTTCATGTGAGTAAGGGAGAGGCTCGGTTTCACCCTTTAGTGCCTCCATGGGAATCTTCACTGGGGAGTGGGTGGAAGGCTTGGGCTGAGCAGCAAACAGGAAGTGGGCAACATGCGGGAGAAGGCAGGAGTTTTTTAAGGATATAGCCACACATGTTCTATACACTTTTTAATTTGCAAACTCGGCACCGAACCTGTGGATTCACTGTGTTTCCAGTGAATTTATAGTCTTAATTGCAAGAAGATTAAATAACTGCCCAAGTCGGCATCTTGTGATTTGACTACAGTTTAGATTTTTATGATGGATTAGCAAAGAAAAATAGCAAAAATGAAGCTTAGCTGTGCATGCAGGCCTGTTCTCCAGTACTCTGTGCTGACAGAATGACAGGCTCTAATGTGAAACTGGGATTCAGGAAATTGATTTTATTTTACAATAAAAATAGATGATCTGTATAATTTTAATATTGCATCAGGCTTCTTCAGCTTATGAACTGAAGTGTCATAACCTTTGACACTTTGCTGTGAAAGGTGGGGAGTTACTGATCCTGACAGTAATTATTGGAGAGTTTTACTTTCTGTTCATGAGGAATCTACTGGCTAAAGTATAGAACAGTGTTAGCTTATCCTTCCTCTCGTACTGCTGTCGTCACACTACAGGGTTAATGCGAAAGACTTGAAGCGAGTGAGAGGCAGACATAAAAAGACAGTCGTAAGTGTTGAACAGTGCCTTTTCAGCAACACTGTGGGACAGAGAGGAGAAACATACAGTATTAGAAAACAAGAAAACAGTTTGACAGACCTAGACCAGATGGAGTGACACACATAAATGTAGACTGATTACTAACGAGTGGCTGCACGTGCATGCATGTCTAGAGTCGGTTCCCTCACCTCCTCGTCACTCTCGGCCTCCACCACCTTCTTCATCTTCTTCCTCCGCTTGTCGTCCTCCTTCTTTTTATCTTTGTCTGGTAGGATGTCATCCAGCCAGGCCAGGTCGTGCTGAGAAAACATCATATCCAGCATCTTCCGCACCACCATCAGACCCAGGATCTACAGGAAATGAAAAGGCAGCTAATCAATAATCCAATAAACCATCACTGTGACCCATCATGAACAACATAGCATACAGTCACTGCATTGATGTTGCCTATCGCCAACCTGTTGTTTAAATTCAAGCTTTGTTGCCATCACATAATATCTGATTCAGACCGCCTCTCTAATGAAATGGGATTACAAAACAAATGTTGAAAAGCTTGGGTATACTTTTATTTACCAGGGCCTTATGAATTACACTACAGACTTGATTTGACTAATTAGTAGCTAGCTTCAGGCGTGGCTGTGCAGTTATTTTCCTATTTTGATTTTACACTCACCATTACAGGGAAGATGATGGCGAGAAAGGTGGATTTGAGGATCCAGAGGACGGCCAAACAGACCAACTGGACGAGGGTGAACAGATGCACCCGTCGCAGAGGCACGTGCCGCAGGAAGGAGAAGTCTGGCTGGTGCTTGGCTGGCATCAGGTAGAGCTTGATGCGCTCCCAAAACTAGACCATGAAAGATCAATAGATAGAAATTAGGTATTGACTTTGTATATAAAGTAATTGAATATCGCATTGATTTTATGGTTCTTCAGCACAGAAAGGGATAAATAACAAACAAAAGAAGGGGAAGCTGTTTAGCATCATGCTAAAGCTACCTGGATGCCACTCAATGAGGCCACACCCATGTAGAGAAACACTCCATACAGGACGGGCATAGGGATGAACTAAATGTAAAAGAAACCACATTAGAAACGTGCTCGAGGCCAGTTATAGTAAACATTACACTATTAAATGTTTCTGTCTGCAATATTCAAAAGCAACTGCTGTGGTTTGCTATCTTAAAATGTGTAATATAAAGTGTAGATCTCACCAGAGGTCTTCATGCAGAATAACAGAAAGTACCTGAAGAACAGGAGCGAGGAAGACTGACAGCCCAGTCAGAACAAACACCAGGATCCCTGTCAGCCTCTGTTCCCTGTAAAAACGCAGGGCGGTGCTCATTCAAGGCTTAATCAAACCTTGGGTGCAGTTGCCGAAACGGTGCGGCCTTACCTGACACCAAGGAACTGCGGCTGCTCCCCAGGGGCGCTGCTCTCGCTCTCCATCTTTAGGGAGTCGATGTGCGCGATGGAGATGACCGTAGCTGCCACGTACCAGGGCAGGCCCATGAAGGAGCACACAGCCATCAAGACGCCCACCCACAACAGGTCCAAGTGGTAGCCGCAACCTTTCTGCAACACCCCAGCATGGAAAAAGTTGTGATGCTGTAGTTCTAGAACTTAATGTAATACAGAAATAATTGTTTGTTGTTTCCAGACCTTTAGTTTGTTTTCCTTGCGGTTGACAATGACGGCACTAATTTGTTGGTCCATGAAGATGAGGATGGTGACCAGGAGAGCTGGAACAAAGCTGGCGAGATACCACCACCAGGGGTTTTTACCAAACGGCATCACTAGCCACCCACGATCGAGACGTGTAGGCTGATCACGCACACACGCACACACACACACACACACACACAAACACACACACACACACACACACACAGAATGTTAATGTTAGGATGCAATAAATTGATCATTATGATAAATATTGCAGATGTGGCGAGAAAGAGACTGAACACGATCAGTGCTGATTGTGAAAGTGAGACAGACCAACATGCAGTGGTGGAGGACATGTTCAGCTTATTAAAGATAGCAAAGTAATTATATAAAAATGAAACTCTAAAACTCAGAGCGTTTCAACAGATGTTATAGAAGGAAATTAAATACCTTGAACTCAGTTGGCACGATTAGTTTGGGCGTGTCTAACCCCATCAACATATCCAGACCCACAAAGCACATGATTGACAGGAAGATGGAAAAATCACTGATTAGCTTCCTCAGCTAACCAAGCCACACGAACAAACACACAAAACATAGAGGGTAAAAACATGATGTGTGAGATGGTGAAGAAGAGGAGACGTACGTTCAGAAGAAAAAAGAAAGGTACCAACAGGAGGAAGTAAAAACAGATTAAAGAATTATTACAATCATTGATCCACAAATCAAAATGAAAACAGATTCCTGTAGGACAGAAATTTATCAATCAAGGAACATAAAAGAGTGGAGGGACTAAAGGTGTGTTTGGGGCAAAAGTGGACCTTGAGCTCAGTGGGGACATGCAGTTTGGGGGTGTCCAGCTGCAACAGGCAATCCAGTCCACAGAAGAGGAGGATGGAAATGATGATGGCAAAATCACTGATAAGGGAGCGGAGCTTGAGGAGAGGGGAGGGGAGGAGAGGGGAGGAGAGGAGAGGAGAGGAGAGGAGAGGAGAGGAGAGGAGAGGAGAGGAGAGGAGAGGAGAGGAGAGGAGAGGAGAGGAGAGGAGGAGAGGAGGGGAGGGGAGGGGAGGAGAGGAAAGGAGAGGAGAGGAGAGGAGAGGAGAGGAGAGGAGAGGAGAGGGGAGGAGGGGAGGGGAGGGGAGGGGAGGAGGGGAGGGGAGGGGAGGAGAGGAAAGGAGAGGAGAGGGGAGGGGAGGAGAGGAGAGGAGAGGAGAGGAGAGGAGAGGAGAGGAGAGGAGAGGAGAGGAGAGGAGAGGAGAGGAGAGGATTATCTTTCTATTGTTTATTTGAAAAAATATCTAATGTACTAAATGTAGCAAAACCTCTGGAATTAGTAACTTTCATACATTGTAATGTGATAACAACACAAAACTTTCACTAGGATCTTGTAGTAAATTTAGTAGAACACATGAGCAGTAATCATCACAGAGGTATTTATTAACTTCAGTAAGTATACAGGAGGTAATGATGGGCAGCCTAATTAATATAGATAGAACTAATTTTAAAACAAATAAAGGGATGTCAGTGCCTTTAACCTATCTGTAGTGTCCCTAAGTTCCTTAAAACCTCCCCCAATGTTTCAAATAGGGAAAAATCAATCCAGTGAAAGAACTGATGCTGATCTTTCCTGTTCTCTTACCTTTGTTGGGAAGTAGCGGCTGAACTTGAACTTCTTGAGGGAGACAGTCATGGAGTAGGTACCAAAGAAGAGGATGAAGGACATGAGGGCCAGGTCGGGAACATACTTACAGGCGTTCCCCACCAGCAAACCGCCGTTCTTTACACACTCTTTCTTACTCATCTGACTCCAGTCTGTCAGGTTGAACTACACAGGGAGGGACACAAGATGATGGAGTGGACACGGAGGGAGAAGAGGGAGGGAAAAAAGAAAGAAAAGACAAAATAAAGGGAATAGAGGACAGGGTTAGCCCCGAACAGCTCATGTTATGAAGATGGATATATAAAGCGGAATTATGTAGCATCTGTGACGGGAATACTCATTTATTATTCTCCAGCCAGTAAACAAAAAAAGAATAAAAAGAATAATATAGATGCAATTATTAGCATCTATATGTCTTATGTTCTGTTACTCACCAGCAGAGTCATGTTATCATCTGAAAGAGGAGCTGAAACATTCAAGGCCAGGAAAGATGCTGCGTAGGTAAAAACACCACAGAAGAAGAAAGTTAAAGTGTGTAGGGTGCACCTGCTCTCCCCAACTGTCCACGAGATCCACATTACTTTTATTCTGTATGGCGCTTACACATTATTTAGACATTTCATTTTAAGACTACAGGTAAATAAAATCCATTCTTTTCTTGTATACAAAATCTTATTTTGATACTACAGATATGTACTTACTTAGAATGCATCCAAGCGGAGGCGTGGTCAGATAACACAGTTATTAACAGTGTTGAGAGCACAATATTTACATCCATTTTGGTTCTTTCTAAACTAAACTCAGTTAACATCAACTCTAAGATTGTTTACTTGGCATTACATTAGAGAGACAGAATTAGAGAGAATTGAAAGACTCACCTTGATCTGGAGGAACACAGTCACACTTGTAGGAGGTGATGTAGTCGGGTTTGAATCCACGGTTGATTGGATAATACTTCAGTGCTCCAACCTGTGAGAAACAAATCAGCTTCGCTCATCTTTTCTTTTAAAAACCCACCAAAGTATTGTGGGTTCCTTTGTGATACAAGCAAAATGCATGTTTTTGACCCTGCAGGCCATGATATCGCGCTGCCTGTCTGAATGTGCGATGATTGTCGAGCACTACCAACCATTTTCTTGATGGCGTCGGAGATGAAGATGAAGGAGATGAGGCTGGAGAACCCCTCCTCTGTGAAGCGGGTGATGTATTTTATAATGTAGCTGGCGTCTGAGATGACCAGGATAAAACACTGCAGACAGGAGTGAAGGCCGATCCAAAGACGCAGCTCCATGTAGTCGATACTGTTGGACCTGTGAGGAGAGCGAGCCTGCTCACGCCTTTCACCCACATTTTGTGTGCGTTTTTTAATTTGGGTCTTACTTGCTGAACTCATATAGCAGTTTCTCAAATATGAGAATGGGACCGGTAGAGCTGAGGATGATGAGGGGCTGCCCACCAAAAACGCAGAACACGGTTCCTGCCAAAGCAGTGCCGAGGAAGCTCTCCATCACTCCCTTGGGAAGGAGAAGGGAACAGACAGTGGATTAGAGCTCATTTTGTTAGATTCAAGCGCTGGTTGGGCTGTTTTTGCTGTTCTGGAGACCTGGTAATTGTCAGTTGCATCCCCAAGCAGACCTCCAAATGTGATGGCATTGGTGATGCAGCCCAGATAGATGAAGACCACAGCAGAGATGGACTGGATATGGAAACCATCATATATGTCGCTACAGTACCAAGGGACCTTCCGTTTGATGTCCAGCCACAAACCACCCCCAACCCTGCAAAGGATTTAATGTATTACTTGAGGAGTGTGCCATAAAGACCCGTCCGGTGCATGACGGGCTCAAATACCTCACCTCCCGGTGAATTTTAGCTCCTCCCCCAGTTCGTGTGGAGCCGGAAGTTCGTCATCTTCCCCTCCGGCTGCCCCGCTGGCTGAGCCGTTCATCTGACCCAGTTCGTTCAGGTTCATGACCGACTTCCTGCACAGAATTGACAGAATCAACATTTATCAGTTAAACAGGAAGCCTGAAGGCTATGCTGGATGTGAAAATGGCTTTCAGCTGCTTTAGTCTCTTTCTCATCACCCTTTCTGGACTCATAGTGCATATTTTAGAGACAATTATAGATAAAATCTACAGATACAGCTATTGATGTACTGTGAACATAATACTACATTTATTGGCCACTAAGATCCCTATTTTCTAGTGAGAACCAAAAAAAAAGGGTAAATATCCAACACAATCACCCCCTCATACTGTACTAACAATCTTTGTACTGTTCAAAAATGATACATGAGAGAATGAGAGCCCGAATCAAATCGAAATATTTATGATATGATGCTAAAAACAGTGGTTCAGGTAATACTCAAATGGGGGTAAGGAAGTGTCATCATTTCACATACCTCATTTCTGCCGATGGGACTTTCTTTGGAGGTTCGATGCGTATTTTTGGGTCCCATTCGCCTGGGGGCAGAACAATGACCTCATCCAGGAACTCATCGACACCTGCGATCAGGTCATCCCGGTCCCTGGCTTTATAGGCGACGTCACTGAACAGCTGTGAGGAAATGAAGAAATGGAATCAAACACATAAAAAGTATAAAATGGGTGCAGTCTGCCAGGCTGCTTACGTCATCCACCATGAGGGTAGCGATAGCCCTGCCAATCTCATTATAGGACTTGGTTTTGCCGTGAGGACCCAGCAGGATGAAGAGAAACCTGTCAGAGTAACAGGACACTTGCAGCAGATGAAAGAGACCACAGAACTAACGAGGGATCGAAGGACGGACGCACCTCGTCGGCACCGGGACCTCGGTCAGGCCTCCCAGCGTCGTGGCCTGAGCCAGGCGCACAAAAGAGACGAAAGGCTTTTCCAGGAAATCCACCTCACCGATCAGAACGTTGGAGGCTTCTGCGTCACGAGGGATCTTCTTCATGAATTTGTTTTTCAGCTGTGGGGGAGGAGGTGGGACAGCAAGAAGGGCAGCGTGAGTAGGAGTGGAGGCCCGTTGGTAGATGGTAGGAAAGCATCACTCTTGCCACGTGCACGGGCAACCCTCCCTTCACCTTACCAGGGAAGCACGTGGCAGGAGAGCGCTGGTGGGTGCTTGATTTAAAACCTCCTCGTAATCTGTTAATGCAGCTTTCGGAGTCAATTCAGCAGTTGGTCTCCCAACCAGCAGTTTCAGTCTCTAACTAACTCTAACCTGTTGCTCCCCAGCACAGGAAGCATTTGTCATGGTGGCGGCATGGGGGTCGAGAGTGCGTGAAAGCATGTGCAGCCACAAATGAATATGCCAGATGTCTGCACATCTTCCATGTACTCAAACGCATCATGACTTTTGATTTGTTGTGATTTTAATATTGCTGAAATTGATGTGAGAGCAACTAAAATATTAGGGTCACCGCAGATACACTAACACACACACACACACACCCACACACACACGCACACACACACACACACACACATTAGTATTATTTCTTTAACATTATTAAAGTTACCTGGTCTGTGCTCGGGGTGTCTGAAATATCGTTCAAGCTTCGGCTCTGGGAATGATCTGCAGATGAACCAAACATTTCTATAAAGATGAATTTCACAGAGTTTGATTATATTTAAGATATTTCGGTGTTTGTTTTTGTTCTTTTTTAAGGAAATTAAATGTATTTGAGAGAGTTAGGGCAGCGGGTGCTGTATGTTGCTCAACTCTCTGCTGTGGATTATTGGTATCATTATTATTTTTAATGAATAACTCCATTTAATTCCATGCTCACAGCATTCCAGACAAAGCATCAAGCATATTTTCATAATCCTACTCACAAAAAATAAATCAGCAAAGGAGCACACAGAAGGAAAAGAAAACACGTATTACACAACTTTTCATATTAATTGAAAGATTTTAGTAGCAGCAACGTGAGCTGGAATGAAACAGAGAAAAGGAAATAGAAGCTCTAGAAGAAAATATGTGAGCCTTATTGCACTCATGCAACAGTTGTGATCACGTGTGGACTCTCTTTTACAAAGAAAATACAGGAAGTGATCATCAACTTCACACACCCGTGAACGATTCGTGTGTTTAAATTACTCCTGTGATTGAGCTGAGGGGCGCATCGCTCTGAAGTCATCAGATCAACACTAGAGTCGGGCATTTGTCAACAGAAAATGTCTTTTTAATTGGAATTCTGGGGAAGAAATCCAGTTATCCACTGCGGTGGAAGTGATGAATTATGTGCAGAGCCAACTCCACGAATGCACCAATTTTTGTTTTGCAAGAAGTCACAAGTCAAACACAATGGGACCTACTGCTTCAACCTTCATTCAGGCATTTTAATAATCTCATTATATGGTTTGCTTGCAGAAATCCTAATCTACAAACAGACCAAACATTCAGTCATGCATAAAAACCCAAAGAGGAATTGCAGAAATCCATAAAAAAACAAATTTAAACTGAACCCCCAAGTGTGTGTGATGATATGATGCCATATGATGTGTAATTTAAAGAACGCTCCAGGGTTCAAATAAAGTCTATCTATATTATCTTTCATCTCAGCTCGACAGCAGGAAATATGTGTACGGTAATCAGATTCTAGTGTGTACACAAAATATTGAGAATTACAGTTATATTCAATATCAGTATTGATTGGGAGATACGTCCACAGAACTCCGCGCGTTCTGGCCGTGTCTGGCTGGGAGGAGACTCAGACCAAGGCCAGGATGGAGGGGTTTTAGTCCCCTTTATGTGAACCTGCTGGAGGTAACTGCTAGTGACCTTACTGCTCCCTGGATCTGGACCCTAATTACATTTTCATCTCATTTGAATTATATCATTGGGTCGATGGAAAGCCTTGTCTGGTACTTCTGTGAAATCTTAGATGTGTTTGTGGGTGCAGACTCACGCAGTCGGCCAAGGCTGCTTGACTGCCAGGAGCGTAGATCTTCTGTGGAGCGATGGACCCCGCTAGGCGAACTAGTAATACGATTCAGGTTAGCCTGAGAGCTACGGTCTGACAAGGCCCAGCAGAAGAGAAATGATCAAACAGAGCAGAGGTGATTTCATAAGGACAGGCAAAAGAACAAGGAAGCATCATGACAATAGCAGGTTGGACTACCAAGATGACTACTGATTGGTACTTGAAAAAGCAGGAAAACGGCACATAAACGTACTTGAAGCAGCATTGGAGGACTTTCCCAGATCAGCCAGTGAGCGGTGGATGGGCTTCTTGGTCTGGTGCCGGTGCTTCCTCAACAGCACAAAGCTGATCTTCTCTTTCAGCTCTGGAGGAATGAGGCCGTCGGCAATCTGCCGATCCACAATATCGTCTGGAAGGAAAAGCGGGGTGGGAGATTTGTCAGGAGACATTTCAACATTCTGAAACGGGAAGCTTTCGTCCGCTCGGCTGCAGAGCTAGTGGGGGCTCACCCACGATCTGGGGCAGGGAGTAACCCTCCAGGTCCAGCAGAATGCTCCCTGTCTGCAGGCAGGTCCTGAGCTCAAACAAGCTGTGGAGGGTCAGCGTGGAGACGTGAGGCTTGCTCCACCGTTCTCCTCCCTCCTCGACTTTCTCTTCGAACTTCACCCACCTATGAATTTTTTTAAAATTAATTAGCTCTGGAATCCCGTCACCCAAGTGTTGTTATTCACGTGAAAACTGGCCCTAGAACGATGAAAGGTTGTGTGTTTACCTGGCAGACTCTTTCCACTCCAATTCACCCCCCTCGTGCTGAAGCGTGTCCATTTCAGTGAAGATTGTGGGGGTCGGCATGTTATCATCGTCTCCCAAAATGTGGCGCAGTCGTTCTGCTGCAGGCGACACTACACCACAACACAGTCACGCTTTATTAATCGACATCACACATGATACACACACCTTAAACCGCTCAGGTTCCATTTATTAGACCAATAAAAAGAAATACTGTTGGTGAAAATGAAGACATTTATGAAAAGAGGGGCAGTCCAACACAGACTGACTCAATAACTGTGACAGCTGGCTCTGTGATGCACCTGTTGGTTCAGAACTTATAGCCAGATACTTCAGGGTCTGGAGGAATATTTAATGCTGCAGCTAAACTACACACCTTCGTCCTGGTGGTCAATCATTTCTTGAACCCTTTTGATGTTTTCTCAGGTACATTTACCCCCCCCAAACCTTTGCTTGACTAATGTTTTATTCTTCCACACATCTGAAACAGTGACCAAAAAAGTCCATTATCTTTCTTTTAATTGAACAGCAACACTTTCAGGTCCGCTAATGATTAGCTGATCAGCTGCAACCATTTTTTCTAATTTCACCCAGAGAAAATCAATCCCCATTAACATCCATGCCTGAAGGCACTCTCATTTGTGTGTGTGTGTGTGTGTGTGTGTGTGTGTGTCCTCTATCAGTCTGTAATCCAACACACAAAAAAGTCAATTATCACTGAGGCACTGTCATGAACTCGTGAAGCTCCGAGTCTCACATGCTTTACGTGACGTTTGCGATCTCAATCAGCAATTATGTAATTACAATACGATAGAATGTTCCACAACGTGTCTAAGACAGGAGGGGACCTGGCTGTTCTTTCCATGACTGGCTCATTTCCGTGTTTGGAGTACTTGTGTGTCTGAGCGCCAACCAGCCGGGGTCATTCCACAGCAGATTGGAAAGGTTGCACTCTTTCAGATTGTTTGTTGGCCCCAGAAAACCACACTGACGTCCTTCAAGTTGGTTTCAACCAATTGAATCAAACCATTTAACTGGATTGGCTCATTCTGCATTTAGTCGGCTTGCAAAGAAACAAAAATTTGACATTCATAGATTTTTACCAATGGTTTCCAGATTTGCCAGATTTAGTTTTTACCTATTTTGATGCCAGGAAGGGTCCAGCCTGTACTGGAGGAGAAGGAACCCTCAGGTTCCTGCATAGCTGCCGAATCTTCTCAAGTTTGCTTCAAAAATGAGAGAAAAGAAGCTTCTGTCGACAGTCCTGAGCTCACCGTCCCTTGATCTGGGGGACACTCGTTCCAGTTTTAGTCCATGGCCGAGTTGACTATTTCAAGTATCCCGTTTACTCTCTCCTGGGTCGGAGTCAAACCTGCCCGTTCGATCTATCGCCACAAAAAGGTTTTCTCTAAGCTGCGGCCGAAATCCACAGAAATCTCCAAAGCAGCAAACGCCAGCGGCTTTAAGAGGGTTGACACACACCACAGGGCCCTCGAGTACTCTCCTCCCAGAAGTCCACGCACGCATACTCCCCATACTTACATACTTGCACGCACGCAGCAAAGTGAGGACGTCGTTGCAGAATCAACACACTTTTACTTCGTTGTACTGATGACAAAGTGACAATATGAAGGTCAAAAATTCAGGAGAAACCCAGAACAGACCAGTAAAAGCTGCAGAACTTACTACATACCAAACACTCACATTGACCCCAAATAACACACACACACACACACATAGCTGGGAGTTGCTCGGCTCTAATCAGCTTAAAGGCCTCAGATTTAATGGCCTCTCAGGCTCCAAACATTAATCACATACAGTACTCACACTACCATCTTCCACCTCCTCAGACTCTCTGTCAGCTTCTCCAGCGATATGAAGGCTGTTGGTGCCATCCCTGACCCCTGCAGCTAAACTCTTAAAATAGCTCCCAAAGCTGCAAATTCAGTGTTTGGATAGTCACAATAGTTAAATCCTGTTGGGTGATTCTACGAGCAGTGTGGGGATCTGGGTGTGAAAGGGTGAATTGGTGCTTGAGGCTGTGTGATCCATTTCTGCGCCCCTATTGTGTAGAACAGAAAACGAGTAGCTGTTCTATTTTCCGCTTTAACGCGAGCATAATCTGATATTCATAGCAACAACAAGACTCGCTGTCGTTCCTTGAGTTCATTAAAGTCAGACCCCAATCCCAGATTAAAGCCTCAGGTGGTAAAGGAGCTGCTCCAGTAAGAAAGATGGCGGTTCCTTCATTTATTCATTCACCAGCAGTGTGGCGTGAACTGGGCTGCGTGTAGCTGGAGCTCAGCTTGTGCATCAGTACTGTCGTGCCGTCTTGTTGGAAATAACTACATTTGCATGTAGAATCACTCGGGAAAAAAATAAGATTTTGTTGGTTGATTAAGGAATCTGTATTTTAGAACCTATTGCTATAATAGTAGAGATGTTCTTGGAACCTGGAGTAAAAGTTAGAGATACTCATTGCCTGGAACTAATAATAAACATTTAAGCAGAATTTCACAGCAATCAACATCATCGTCCCTTGAGCATCTGCGTGCACGTGTCCAGCAAAGCTGCAGAGGAAACACGTCGTGTTTCTCTGATCAATTAAATGCTAATTAAATCAGCAAGGAAAAATGTGAAAGTAGATTTCTGGTCTCAAGATAACGAGAAAGGAAATTACCTTTTTTTGTTTTGTTTACATAAATGTTCATGAAATGTTTGCGTCAGACTCCTGAAACAGGAAGCATCTCACCTGCGGGGTCGATGTAGTCGTGATGCGCCGCGCCACCATCCTCATCGTCATAGTGCTCCTCTCTGTCGTGGTAATATCCTCTGTGCGAGTGTTCACGGTGTACTTGGTGATCGTAGTGCGCGTGTCGGGACTCCCTGTCTGCGTCACCGGCACAGGAATGGTGTCTGCGCCGTTTCCGTCTGTGTGCAGCCGGGACGCCGATGTAGACGGGCTGCGCCTCTGAGACAGAACGAGGAGGCTTTAATGCACTTAACAGACTCGTGCTCCTGTTTTTGTTGGATAATATTAAAAAGCTTCACAGATTGCATCAAAGACTATAGATGGTAATGTGCCAAGGTCAGTGAAGGTCACGGCTCCTGACACAGAGGTCCTACTAATACGGTACCAGTCTTGTGACAGCATTATTCTGGACTTTATATACCATCATGCAGGAATACGGTCACAATAAATATTTAGATTCAACACACGGAGGGGTTTTGTCTCTATGAGAGGGAGAAAAATTCTGGATATTGGACCAAAAGTTCTCTTATAATCAGTCCCGCTATGAATAATAACAAATGATCCCTGCTCTGTATATAATAAATGTTCATCAGCTATAGAATATCTGCATTTTTGTCTACCTGAAAGGTTTCCTCACCGTCATCATCGTCATCATAGCGCCTGTGGCCTCTACTCTTTCCTCGCTGCCAGTCGTGATGATCCATCCCGAAAACAGTCACACAGAGACACGCTTTTCTGAACCAAAATGGACTCTGATGGGGAGACAACAGAATAAAGAAGACATTCATGCAAAGGTGAAGGAGCTCTGCGGTGATTTCCAGGCTCAGAGGTGTGAGGAGACGACGTGGAGCTACATGGCAACACACGTGCCCCGGCAACCCCAACGGATCGATGGATGACAAGAGGAAAACTCAATGGAAGCCAGCAGCCCTTCAGGACTGGACTGCAGCTCAAAGCATGGAAAAAAAAAAGCAAGCTGCTACACGAGGAATTCCCACATACGGATGGAAAAGTTTGCAACACATGTTACCGGCCTAGGAAACATGAGAAGTTCAGACGAAGCAGGAAGATGTTTTCTACTTAAAGACACAACGTCCTGTCAAATGTCAGTCTAATGTCAGTTTTCAGGGTTAAAAGTGTCATTTGTTGTTTCCTGCGCGCTCACGACACCAGTGAATTAGGGAGGTTGGTAGGCTAATCAATACATGACATCTGTCATTTGTGTTTTAGGCTCTGAAGCCTGATCATTGACTGTGAAGGACAGTCACATGAGCACAGTCACTCACACACACACACACACACGCACACACACACACACACACACACACACACACACACACACACACACACACACACACGAAATTCTCTGCTATTTGAATGGAGCCTGTCAACCGTAGATTCTACGAGACATTGTAAATCTAAGTGTTGCCAAGGAGACGTTGATGCTGAGGAAAGGTGTCCATCAAAGGTGTCCATCGGGTGATTTCAGGATGAACTTTACGATTACACAGTAAACTGCATAATTTTTTAAATGTGTTACATGAACCTAAACAAACACCAAATTTTAACAGAATTTTAACCACGACAGCAATGAGTAATTGAGTTGATCAACTCAATTACTCAGCATTGTAGTGGTTTTTCATTTTAATCCCGGGAAAATACCATTAATTTCTAAACTTTAAGTCTAATCAGCACAAGTCAAACTCGCTATATTAACCAAACCTCAATGCACACATAAAATAAGTTCAAAGACAAGAGTGAATAGAGTACTAAAAAGAGCAGGATCAAGTCGATTTTGCATTGAAAGAAAGAATGATGTGGATATTTACCTGATGCGAAAGTTGAGGCAGAAACAATCAAGTCAATGTAAACTAGACCAACGTAAACGAACCAAATCAGTTATATGACAACTAAACACTAGTCGACTGCTTCAGTCAACAGACAAACTGTGAAGAGGAGCTTCAACTCATCATCTCTACCGTGTGTGAGTGCGTGTGCGTGCGTGTGTGCATTTCATGATGCTGAACATTGGGTCATGATCAGATTCTCACCTCGCCTCGGTTTGAATTACTACAGCATCACCACTAGATGTCCCAGTTGAGCTACAAAAGCAAACACAATGCAGATTACTAGGTGAGAAGTTTACATAGAATCTGTAATGTTAACAATAAAAACATACCAACGTGGAAAAACACCTTTTACTTTAACCGAAGCAAATGATTGAATTCACTGCGTTGAATTCACAGTGTTAATGTTAATGCTTGATAAACACAGAGCCTAAATATTTGTCTCCAATTTCCTGAATGTGTTGACATTTATGTTCTGACTGTGTAAGCTTGAGCTCGGATTCTCAGGAACATCGGAGGTACTTTAGAACTGAATGACTTCTGGAACTGTCACACATGAATGAAGCGTAATTTAGGCCTCTTCCTGTTTGGGGTAAATTGTAATTTTATTTAGATAATTTAAGCCTTAATCCATTTCTACATAGTAAATGCTGCTGTTTTCCATATTTATCGCCAGTGTCCATTAAATAACAGTGGCTGGTTGATTCACACAAAACAGGATAAATATAAACTTTCAGAACTTTACAGTTCGTGCTCCTCGGTTTAACATACACGCACTTTCTAACTTTACCAGAAGGGGGAGGCAGCGTGCGTAATATGGGGCGTTTCGGCAAGACAGGGTTTGGAGAAATGACATTGATAAATCATATTACTAAAGTACTGAAATCAGTAGTTTAAAATCATACTATGCAAATGTGCATCTTTTTTTAGTCATATGAGGCCTAATGACCAAAACAAAAGCAAAATATTCTCCTTTTTTTGGCAAACAAGCACATGGAAGTTTGTGTGAGAGTGATTGCATTGGCCTGCATTCAGCATCATCTGATCTATGATCTTACTTCCCCACAAGACAAAAATCACAAGTTTGATGGATTGACACTCCGGGTGATATTTTTTTTAGAGAAAATAATCTGCACCTCCTGTAATAAATGCCAGCCTGTTTTGTTGTGTTTGTGGTGTTCTTGCTCATTTCACTTTCTGATTGTCTGAGCGTATCAGCTGCCAGCAACACAAGACACAGGCTCGAGATTATTCGTCCGGTTATTCTGTAATGAGATATTGAATTAGATGGAAATTGTTCCATGCCGGCAGCCTGACATGATCAGTTAAGCTTTGTTTTCCAGGGAGATTTCGTGCCAGGTGGTGGAAAAAAATCGCATAATCAGAGGAGGGCTTTACAGAATCTAACCAGAGATGTGATCCTTGTCCTTTTGTCATCCTAAATCACAGATGCAAACATGTGTATGAAGGATTTATAATAATCTAAATGTCCAACACATCCAGCAGTAAAATGTGAGCCCCACTTCACAGTGCTTAGAGTCTACAAGATCTTTGCCCGCATTGGCACATTCTTCCCCCGTCCTGTAATTCCCTCTGACAGTTTGTTGTCTTTTCCTGCGAAATAGAAGTCAGATCCTTTCTCAGACAATTAAACTGAAGTCTCAGTATCAAACCAGATGGCAGCTTTACACGATGAAGAACATGGCTTGTGGTCCTCAGGTGGGTTCATCCTGTCTTGTTCCCATCAGATTCACTTATCTCCAGTTCAGACACGAGCTTTCACTATCTGCAATGGGGCATTACAAGCAGCCACTGTGGAGGGAGCAGGTGAGGAACAAAACGGATTTCCTCTTTTTCTTCAGTGGTTTTTAAAAGCTGTGATCTGATGGGACCAAAAAACAAACACATAAAGCTTCCAGTCTGCAGACAAAGATATGCTCTGATATGCAATCCAACCCCATCTTGTCTTCATTCACACTGGAGGGGTTAGATATGCATAATGATGATGTGCATAATGTTAGGTAACTATAAAAGGCAGTGCAAGGGTTTTAAATATAAAGGTATTATAATAGTGAAGTAAATATATGTTAAACGTAATTAAAGTAATGACATAATTGTTGGCGTTTTTCCACTCCTCAGTCACCTGTAAACTGTCATGGTCGCTGCTCGGTGCAGCATTAGTGTTATAAACTGTGTATTAATAGGACACACACACCTGTTTTTGACATTGGGGATTATATAAACCAATATCATCAAATTGTGACGAGGGATTTATCCCGCCGAGTTATGTCGCCACTCGCAATAATCAGACAAGACAAAACAGATCATTTGGTCATTTTTGGGAAGGGAGGAGTTGTGTGTGGGGGTGTGGGTGTTCGTGGGGATGGGGGGGTAAAATCCCGAAGAACCTCACCGTCTGTGAAACCTCCAAGGCTGTGTGCGTTTGGATGCAGTTATCGCCACTCACGCGGTGCGTAAAGACGCAAAGCCCAAACTGCGCTTTTATCCACGTTTTGCCCCCACCTCACCTCTTCCTACATTGGAATCCGCTGCAGTAACATTACACTCATCTATTTTTAACCCCCGGCTCGCCAAACAAACCGAGGCACGGAAAATGGACCCTCTCTACAAGACCGCGGATCTGAACGGCACCAACGACAGAAACATGCCCGTAAACTACAGCGAAGAATTCAACCAGTTCGTCCAGCCCGTGTGGCAGATCACACTCTGGGCTGCTGCCTACTGCAGCATCGTTGCGGTGTCTGTGGTTGGAAACTTGGTGGTCATCTGGATTATCCTGGCGCATAAACGCATGAGGACCGTCACCAACTACTTTCTGGTAAATGATCTTTACAGTAACTGTTTGCATTCTGGATTTACTCCAGTTGGGTGTGTTTCGGGTTTTTTGGGGTTTTTTTTTTTTTTTGAGAGGGCGGGGGTGGGGGTGGGGGTAGGGGGGTTCGAACTCTGGGATAACTTGGTGCTTCGTTTAAGTACGTGACCGATATCGAACTACCTGCCAAAAAACCTAGTGTCGCAAAGATCAGACAGTCATCAGATGAGTGGAGCCATTAATTATCAGACCTTCCAAGCGCTCATTATAACAGTTAAAACCCCATCGGCGGTTCGGCGCTCGGACATGTGGTTTGTTTGCGGCTTACGTTCGAGTAAGGTTTAAGAGGCTTAATCTTCTTTTGCTTTCCAGTTGTTGTTTTTTTTACAGTTTATTTGAAATCTAACCTCTCATTCAGGGAGGAGAGGAAAGGAAACAGAGTGGGGAGGAGAGGAAACGAGAAGAGAGGAGGAGAGGAGAGGAGAGGAGAGGAGAGGAGAGGAGAGGAGAGGAGAGGAGAGGAGAGGAGAGGAGGAGGGGAGAGGAGAGGAGAGGAGAGGAGAGGAGAGGAGAGGAGAGGAGAGGAGAGGAGAGGAGAGGAGAGGAGAGGAGAGGAAGCGGAGTGGGGAGGAGAGGAAACGAGAAGAGAGGAGGGGAGGAGAGAGGAAACGAGAAGAGAGGAGGGGAGGAGAGGAGAGGAGAGGAGAGGAGAGGAGAGGAGAGGAGAGGAGAGGAGAGGAGAGGAGGAAGCGGAGTGGGGAGGAGAGGAGAGGAAACGAGAAGAGAGGAGAGGAGAGGAGAGGAGAGGAGAGGAGAGGAGAGGAGAGGAGAGGAGAGGAGAGGAGAGGAGGGGAGGGGAGGGGAGAGGAGAGGAGAGGAGAGGAGGGAGAGGAGAGGAGAGGAGAGCAGAGGAGAGGAGAGGAAAAGAGAAGAGAAGAGAAGAGAAGAGAAGAGAAGAGAAGAGAAGAGAAGAGAAGAGAAGAGAAGAGAAGAGAAGAGAGGAGAGGAGGGAGGGGAGGGGAGGGGAGGAAGAGGAGTGGGGAGGAGAGGAAACGAGAAGGGGGGGGGAGGGGAGGGGATGGGAAAGGATATTCAAGGAAAGGAAATGTTTGGTGTTTACAGCTGTCAGACTTCATCTCCACAATGATGCAAATTAGCAGAAGAATGTGGCCTGAAACAAAAGGAAAGAGTGCAACAGCTCTATTGTTCCCGATGAGAACAAGACAGATGAGAACCATTCTACTTGTCATGGAATCAAGCGTTGCGGTTGATTAGCATCATATTACCCCTCCTGCAGGTGAACCTTGCCTTTGCCGAAGCCAGCATGTCGGCGTTCAACACCGTGATCAACTTCGCCTACGCCGTTCACAACGAGTGGTACTTTGGTTCAGGGTACTGCCGCTTCCACAACTTCTTCCCCATCGCAGCCATATTTGCCAGCATTTACTCCATGACGGCCATCGCTCTCGACAGGTGCGTGAGTCGGCAGGTACTGGAACGACGGTGCACTGAAAGCACACGAACGCATCAAGAGCAAAAAGAGCAAACATCCCCACACACTCCCGTGTCCTCCCTTGTGTGTTTAGATACATGGCGATCATCCACCCCCTGCAGCAGAGGCTGACTTCCACCGAGACTCGGGTGGTGATCGCTGTGGTCTGGGTGCTGGCTCTGCTCCTGGCCTTTCCCCAGTACTACTACTCCGCCACGGCCCTGCTGCCTGGACGCACAGTCTGCTACATAGACTGGCCCGAGTACACCACTGTGGACTTCAAGAAGATGTGAGTCACGTCAAGCAGTTCGGCAACGTCAGCAGCTGGTTTCCGACCAAAGGAGAGTTCGTTAGGAGTGTTCTCTCAGTACTTTCCTGTTCCTGCGGGGGAAAGCAGGTTGATTCGATCCGCAGAAGCTCCTGGTTAGGACTTCTTTTGTTAGAAAAGAGGCTGGTGTTTGCTACTTCAAAGGTCTTTCCTGAGGGAATATTTGGGTTTATCAACAATGGAGCCAGGTGCTGCTGAGGGGGAGTTCAGGTGAAGCGTCTGTCTGCGTGGATCATCTTCACTTCTGCCTGGGTTGTGTTGGAAATCTCCAGCTGCTGAAAGAGAGGAAAAATAATAATTAAATGCATCTGTTTAGAATAACTGCAAATTCAACATTATGATTTCAAAAATGCTTGCACATGACATACCTGTAATAAATTTAAATGCCTTTTTTTTTGTGGATATTTTGGTGTCAGATACTACGTCTGTGTGACACTGCTGATCTACTTCCTGCCCCTTTGCATTATGGGATTGGCCTATACAACTGTGGGCGTCACCCTCTGGGCAAGTGCAATTCCTGGAGATTCCTCCGAACATTACAAACAGCAGCTTACTGCCAAACGCAAGGTGATACACACACACACACACACACACACACACACACATAGACGAGAGTTTTCCAAGGGATTAAACTTTCCTTAAATGCCTTTTTAATCCCTCACAACAACAAAAATTAAAAAGAGATGATTCGATAAAATGGCTGTGTTTTCTATCTGGGGCAGGTGGTGAAGATGATGATCGTGGTGGTGTGTACGTTCGCCATCTGCTGGCTGCCCTATCACATCTACTTCTTACTGCACCAGTTCTTCCCCGAGCTCTTCGAGGAGCGCTACATCCAGCAGGTCTACCTGGCCGTCATGTGGCTGGCCATGAGCTCCACCATGTACAACCCAATCATCTACTACTGCCTCAACAGCAGGTGAGATCTCCTCCCCCATCGTCTACGCCTCCCTTTGTTTTGCTTTGTGTTTGTGTTGGTAATCTGTATTTGTGTTTATAATCCAGTCGGCTGCATGCAGTGTAATTCCTGTTTAATCCGCCCCCTTATGATCACTTATCCTCCATCCGGCAGGTTCCGAGCAGGATTTCAGCAAGTGTTCGTCTGTTGCACCCCCACTGTCGCCCAGGAGGAGCTAGAGCTCAAGTCACCGCGTTACCTGCAAACCCAGGTGTGTGTCCGACGCGGCGTGGTCGTTAAAAGTGCAGTGGGAACTCATGGAAGCAGAGATGTATTGTCTCAACAGGACAGACCCCAACCAGTCAGCGTTAACCTGCTCCACCAAACCTCCGGGAGGTCACGAGGGATGTGATTCTAAAGGTTAACCTTTAGGGATAGAATTAAAACAAGGGTCCTTCCCTCCATATAAGCCTGGTGCTGCTCAAGGTTTCTTCCTGTTATGAGATTTTTCTGCCATTCTTGGGTTATGGGTCTCTGTAAAGTGCCTGGAAACAATCTGAATGGGAACATATGAAACATAAATAAGGTTAAATTGAACCGAATGTACAGGACAGGTTGCTAAATACATATAATCTTGCACGCCAAAGCAGAAATATCGAATACAAACATTTAGAAAATGTGGTTGCTATGAAATTAATGGTGAAAACAAGTCACCATCATTTAGCTGATGATCCAGTATTTACTTTATTGTGTTTTTTTTTTTCAGATGAGCCTTTACCGAGCTAGTCGGATGGAGACTGCCGTGTCCACCGTTGTCCATCCTGCAGAATCGGAGCCAAAGTGTCCAGAATCGCCCCCTCGTAGCCCTCACAGCCAGCATCCTGAGGAAGTCGCTTTGAGCATCTCAGAGACCTTTACGAAGAGTCCGAGCAGCTCCCCAAAGTAGAACAAGCAGACATGGACATGGGGGGAGCGCTGAAAACCTCCATCATCTCATGGTTGATGCTCAGATGCTACCGTGTTCTGTTTAAGTGCATTAGTGCGTTAGCCTTACCTGCCTAACTGGAGCCCAGTCTGGAAAATAACAAAAGTTAAGTAACCTTCAGTGACACATTCGAGACTTGAATAATTCCAATTCAGTCACCCATCTTCTACCACTTCCATCCTTCAGTGGGATTGGAGGTAATTCCAATTCGTGCTGCATAATAGTTTTTTTTTTTGCAAAATTTATGTGGAATGATTTTTTCCCACATATTTCAAATGTTATGACAACTAGGAGTTAATATTTGAAGTATGAATATTTTTCAGTATTTGCAGCTTTGTCTCAATGAAGGGGACCTAAATGCCTAATGGTAAAGTTGTACACAAGCATTTTTGGTTTTGTAGGTAATCAAGCTGGAACTAAAGGTTCCACTTCTCTCAGTGTATCCGTGTGTTTAAGGTTCGATATATATGTGCACATTTGGGGACACAATGGGACACGCACGGTTTCCCGTGGCAGCGGTGTCATGTTGCGTTTGAGCAGCACAGAAAACAAGAGGACAAGTTCAGTATGTGTGTGTGTGTGTACTTCTCGCACCTGTTGCACAGGCTTTGGGCCTTGTTTTGACACTTTGTATTTGTGTGTGAGTGAGTGTGTGAATGAGTGTGTGAGTGAGTGAGTGTTGGGTGGGTTCAGTATGCAGCACTTAGGTCAAAGGTCGGCTATAGATAGAAAATGGAGCAGTGGAACAGCGACCTCTGCGTGGCAACTAATAAAGTGGAGGGACAAGAATGGGAAAACATGAGGAAGGGGTACCTGTGGGCTGGGGTGGGGGGGTCAGTTGCTATGTCATCGGTAAAGGATGAAAGACAACAGCTGTGCAAATCCAGTCAGACAATGTCAGTGTACAGTTTACTGGGACCCTTTACCTGAACATGACCAAATCTAAGTACTGAATATTATTATTATACAATGAATAATGTGTCTCAAGTGTGGTGCCTTATATCCATCATACGTAAAGTCAGGTGTCATTAGAAAACAAACAGCAGAGCTCACTTGGTTTTTTTTCTCATTTGTTTTTGGTTGTTATTCATATGTACACCAATTGATTTGGTTTCACAAGTGCTGATTTATCACCGATTCTTCATCTCTCCACATCAGATGATGTCATCTCTTCAGTGGAAGCGTTGGGTCACATGACTCAAGTCACGATTCTGTTTGAGGCGAGCTGGAGGATCACGTAACTAAACCACTGCTTAAAGATAATAAAATAATACTGAATTTAAAATGTATATCAGATCATATAATGGAAGCATCAGTCGTGTCGGTGCAATATTTATGATTCTAATGTCTTTGACTACTTACTAATTTCCATATTAATATTGTAAAATATTAAGTTACATATGGAATATACTATATAAGCAAATACAGAAGACTTTATAATACTTTTTTTATGATTCACAGTAATAAAGAATGTATGGATGGGTTAAGTGCATAACAAACAAACAATGAAAGAGCATAAATTGACATCAGAGAGTAAAGTGCAAAGGCACCACGTTGTGCAGAGATGAATGTTTATGGTTTTCGTTAGTGGACGGGCGATGACAGAGGTGGACACATACCTGCTGTCCAGGTGTGCACCGGCTTATGTAACTGATAAATCAGACAAGCTGATATAACAAGCTTATACATAAACCCTCAAACAGGAACGACTTCTGACTATCACCGCTATCACCCACGATAAAGGCTGATGATAAAAAGGTCAAACTCCTCTGTGTCCTCATCGGAGGACGATCACCTCAACGCGCGTAAGTGACACTTCCTCCAAGTGCAGGAGTGATTGCTCACTGGTGTATTGGTGCAATTACAATAACTAAATGAATCAATTAGATGAGAGTGCTATAGTGTGAGTTAAGGGGTAGACGTTGGTGACGAGTGCCTTTTGTTAATATTTCAGCAAACAGCTGTCAAATAAATATCGAAGAAATATTTGTAGGAAAATATAGAAATAAAGACAAATAAATCTCATTTGCCGTTTCATGTGTTAGTTTTCATTCATTTTCTCTTGTTGGTGCTGCTGTGTGACAGGAAACCAGCAAAAGAAAATGTAAAAAAAGACCAGATGAGCGTCAATTGATGGCTTGTTTATTTCTTCATGGTGCCACGTCACAATTCATTAAAAGAAACCTGCCTGAACCGTCAAGTATATATCCACATTTTTATGAAGGACAATGTAAAGGGGATCCAACGATGAAATGTTTGACTTTTTCTGCATTTGAGCCTCGACATATTTCCAGTCTATCACAGTTAATTAAGGCCCACTGGTCCTCAGATAGCTGCTCGGCCCCTGCTTTAGTTCCCCTGCAGAGTAACGCCGATCTAAAGCGGAGGCCAAACAGCCAGCATCCCACTGGGACCTGGGAAAACATCCATATTCAACAGTGACAGATGAGGAAACAAACCCAGGACTGGTGCAAACCACCGTGTCACCGTCTGCGTTAACGGCTCCCGCTCAAGGCCGACGCCCTCTCAGGTCAGCACTCGTGCATTAATGGGGCAAAATGTTTAAGCCTTTGACGAAAGCCAATAAATAGTCAACAGAAAACCTGCTGCATGCTCCGCACACACGTGGAACAGGTCGTCGATCATCATCTGAAAGTGCTGCAATGCAAATTTTACAGAATTGAATACAAAAATGCATCTCTCTAAATTTTGAGACTGAAGTTGGGTAATTCAAACACGTTCATGCCCATCAAGAGTCACTGTTTGAACGATGCATCATTCACAGCCACTAAGCTGTACAGAGAGTGCCAGTGTTTCTCCCCATTGAATAAGTTGGAGTGATGTTAGTAAAAGTGTAAAATCCCCAACACCAATTATTTGTGTTGATGTGCGTGTTAATATGTGTGTCAGTCCACATCGTCCTGCAGTAGAGGGTCTTTCTCCCCGGCCGAGGCGCTCGCCTCTCCCTTGGATGTGGCGCCTCCTCCACATTTATGTCTCTGCAGAACAAAGAGCTCAACATTAAAACGTGTTCGGGAGACAAAGGAGGTGCGGGGAACAAGGTTGGACGCAGCGTGCAACAAAAACACCCTCAGACAAAAGCGGTGTGCTTTTCCTCTTCACACATCACAGTTACCCGTCTTTTCAGATCCAATCCCCATGGAGGATGCTGACACGGGGGTTAGTATCCTGGTTACACTATTCATGCCTAATGCTTGTAAAGATTGCACAACTACTTTCAAAAGCATGCATGTGCTACCTGGATACTGCTGAGGATGTAACAGAGGAAACAAAATTGCATTAATCCAAGCGTCCCTGACACGGATCGCCATTCCCGTTTTAAACATCGCACGCAGGCAGGAAGGAGTCGTCCATTTTTCAGGTATAAATATGTCAAATATTGGGTTTAACGATGCAGCATTATAGCACAGAAACATTGAAACGTGTGTCTGCTCTTATGCACGCACCCACCTGAATTAGTCATGATATATTTCTCCTGTGTTTCATGGTCGCGTGAACCTTTTATCTGTTCTTTGTTTGAGACCTAAAAGGCAACCAAATAGGTTCACAGCGTCATCCAATCAGAATTTCGAAAAAAGGAAATCGGCTGCTGCTTTGATTCGGGTTGTGGAGCGAGCAGCGCTGGATTTTATTTTTAAAATTGTGGAAACGTTAGAGACAGCGGGATTCATGCAGGGAGTCGCTTTTAATGGTGTTGATCCAGTCAGTCATGCAGTTAATTATAAGGGCCATGATTGGTTAATTAACAGTCTTCCCTACAATTATTCACAGCCACAGGGGGAGGCATTCATATTGTTACACCAACAGCACGTCTGAGCAGAGCCGGATCAAGCCCCCCACCCCACCTCTATTTTTTTTAGATTTTTTTAGATTTTGAAGACCGAGCATGGGGAAATGGCACCACTGAGTTTGTTTAATCTCATTTCTGTTTTTATTTTCATGCTATTTGTGTATTTTTTGGGGAGGGCTTGAGGCGGCGCCCCCGTCCAGCAGATGGCGCCCATGCTAAGAGCTGGCCCTGCATTTTAACCATCAGAAATCAATATTATTATATGTAAGGATCATCCTGGAGTAGGGTTGAAATCAGCCAGTGGTTTTTGATGTCTTTTTTTTTTTTTTTTTTTAATAAACAACAAATTATTACAAACAGCTTTTGCAGCAGACTTTGAGTCTCATCAAGTCATTCAATTTGCCATGAAAACTCGGATGTAAATAATAGGATAATTGTCACAGAAACCGTGCAGTCAGTTGTTAAATAGTTCTACCGGTCTCCTCCTGACTAGCTTCTGTGTACCCGACTTTCATTAACTTCCTGATCCATAACATCTCAACTCTACACGGTAGATCTTACTGATTACTACTCCAGTGATCGGTCCTTGTACAGAAAGTAACACTGGAATGGTTTTGATATGGTAAAAAGCAGTAGATTTCCTTCATAATATTTGAAGTAGTATTATTTCCAAGGCCACAAAATGATTAAGAGTGATTATAAAAATGACTTCCTGTTCAGAACAGATTGAGATCAACATGCCTCAAAGACTCTGGGGAGATCTTTAAGGTGTCATCTGAACACTGATTGGAAGGAATTGGTGATTGAGGCTGAAGTCTTCATATCCAAAATCAAACAAACAAAACAAAATTTGGAAACGAGATGATTGAAGACAGATCGTTTAGATATTTAGAGATTTACGAACCCCGTTTTCAAATACCGTAGAACTAAATGTATCAATTTCGACCTGCCTCTGCAAACACAAAAGATCAAAGACACTCAACCACTTGTCAATTTTTGCACGTGACAATGGGGTGAAATATAAAAGAAGAACTTTCTTTCCTTTGAAACAGCAGATTGTAAGAAATAGTCTGATTCCTAGCTGCAGGACCATTGTGATGTGCATCTGATCAGAGTATCTGACAGTACTGATATATAATACACTACAGGTATTAACACTTGCTGGCTTCATGCAGTCAGTCACAAGGGGCAGAGTTAAAGTTTGTGGATAAATCAAGTCTGGCTTTGGAATGCAGACACGTCTACAATGGAGCAAGAGTGTCTGCATGGAGACTATTCAAATAAATGTTCTGGTCATATTTCCAATACTCACAGCTAATTAATCACACAAAAGAGGCTTTATCTACTAGACTCTGGCTTCTTACGGCCTATGGTAGATGTAAATCACAGTTTTTCAGAACCTCCTGCTCCAGACCCTTAACTGTTAGCAGACAAGATGCAGAACAATGCAGCATGCAGTTAAAATACATTAAAACCCCAGCCGCCTGTAAGCGTAGGGGGCAGTCTTACCTTGAATCTGTAACGCACAAAAGCGGCGATTATTATTGTTGCCAGGCCGAGAGCGATCATTCCATACTGCATGTACTCCATCACAGCAGGAAGGACAACGAGGTTGGTGTGGAATGTGTTGAGGATAGGGCCGTCGATGTATCCCCTCTGAAGAGGGGGAAGAAGACAGCCATTAACTGTGCATCCCGTTTTGTGCTACAGCTATTTTTGTATGAGATTTTTAAAACATACTTAATATAATGTGACAGCACAGTGACAGTAATTGAGCCGCTGCAGGATAAAATGTCGTAAATTGCACTATTGCGTTCTAAAAACGTTAATTACCTCTTCAAACCAGAGCATCGGCATCACCACCTCAGAGATCTTCCCAGTTTCTCTAATGGGTCAAAAAGATCTTCGTTTAATGAGCTGAAAGTCTGTGAGGCAACAAAGTTGAAAGAATAATTCCCTTACGTAATTCCTCTCACTCTCTTCATGTAGAGGTTAAGCTGCAGGCGGATGGACACATTCAGCGGGACACCAGTTAGCTGAAAGGAAGAAAATCAACAGCGCTCACGCGAGGAAATACCGCGCACGACTGATTTTAGCTGTAAAGTTTGCAGGTAAATATATGAAGAATATAAACAAAAATGTCATTGTTCTAAGAGCAAAACGGTTTCAGGGAACCCAAGACTTCAATACAAAAAATAATTCTTCATGTAGCTTTTAGTCAGTACGCTCAAAGTACGACTCTTCCCGCCTAACAGTGACTAGAGAGAATTCTATCTGATATTAGAAGGATTTATGTTAGCGGTAGTTCCATGAAGTTCATATGCATTTGGAAAAAGCTTTGGCGGCCTTCCCCAGATACACTGTAGCCTTAGTCAGCACAGTTTGGTTGTTTTACAAAAAAAAAAAAAAAAAAAAAAAAAAAAAAAGGAACAACGTGTTTTTATGGTTTTAAACAACCCTTAACTTACAAAAAACTGCCATTACCGAGATAGTCCCACATCTCAATTACCTTATCACTCCTCAGAAAACCTTTCTGCTGCCAAAGTTTACACAAGTTGCCCAACGGTTTTGGAACACGGCGATGTTGCAACAGACGGACCCATATCCAGCGGCTCTACTTTCTTTTCCATCCATCCAAGACATTATCTTTCAGGATTAATGCAAGTGTTCATTTAAGAGTTTAACCAAACTCAAGTTGTTCACATTATCAAGAAAATAATATGTAATGTGATAAAGTCTAAAAAGCACTAGTAATGTTCTGCAGTAGATGTATAACTTACTAAAAAGATTGTTGTTTTTAAGAATTCTTTTTACAGCTAATGGTTTCAGGGGCTGTGCTTACACCAACAAGCTGCAAAGATGAACTTTCTAAAATGCTTTCTAATCTAATTAAAGGTTGTATTTTATTATTTCTGAATTTGACAACTGTTTTTCTGCAGCTGTTTAAGAGGAAACAACTGGGGGAAATTCTGCCTCCCATTCTCAAACAACAAAAAGCTATTATCCACAAAAATCAAAGGCTGATTTGCATTTCATCTTCACCAAGCGCTGCACTGAGATGTCCTGTGATATGAATCTAGATCTGAATGACACAGAAAGCTCTGCTAGCCTGCAGCGAACACGCGCTTCTATCAGAACAGCGAGAGTCGCTAGCAGAAGCGTTTTTACTGCGACAACGTCTGACAAACCTTAACTCTCAATAAAGAGCTGCAATCACCGAGATAGTTTCCAATTACCTTATCACAACTAAGGACACAGCAAATTACACTTTATCACAACACCTTATCACAGCTTAGGGCTCAGCAAATCGCACCGAAGAGTTGCATAACGGCTTTGGAACGTGACGATACGTGGCAACGCAGCACTAAATATGGATCTGTGTTTATCGCTTGGATTTAAAAAGAAACGATTCGATTCTCACCTTTGGTCATTACCTTGTTCTTAGTCATTCTTAGTAAATTTTATTCAGCTTTACCAGAAAGAAAGAAAAAGGAGTTCAGGCCTCCTCACAAAAATTATGGTTATTATCAGCAGAGGTTAAAGTATAATAAAACACAGTGATAAGAAAAAGACTGTGATGCACACGGCATCAACAAGCTGCTCAAATGATCTGCTCATCTGTATTAAATATAAAGCTGTGTTGATTCTTTTAATGCAACCAAGCTTGACTCTGAAATGATAAAAATATGTAAATTTCCTTTAAATATCAGGATTATCCAGTTCTGCATAAAACAGGTCTATAACTAGCATGACAGCCTGATTTTTTTTTTACTGAAAATAAAGTAACATTTGTGAACAAGTATAAAGAAATGACTCATTATAACGTTATCTGTTGTCCATATCTAATCAGTCCACTGTAAGATCACCTCAAGGACAGTGACAACAATCCTACTGAAGGAATATAATAATGCTTTTTAAGTGAATCTGGTAGCCTAAAATAAAAATCATACTCTTATTTATCTCAAGTACCATTCAGTGGAAAAAATAAAGTCCAACATTATAGTAAAACCGAATACACATCCATTCATAACGTTCTTCAACATGACTGTTGTACGGACACTGATCGGGCCAACAAAGACATCTGTATTCTAGAAGTTGTCCCAAGCTGTGTGACATGATTCATAATTTGGAACGGTTATTGCCTCTCTCCATCAGCTGGCAATTAAAATGCTCATAACACTGACTCACCGTCACATAACACATCACTAATCAACTGAAGGTCAGTATCAGCAAAAGCAAAGAGCGCATGTATTATGACCGTAGCTGCATGGAAGCACAACAATTTATGGGACTATACTGAGGCTATAATCTGTTTAGAAGGTCAGTTATATGCATGCGCGCGCGCGTGTGAGTGTGCGTTTGTGCTCACTGGGTGAATATCTATGAAGAGGCCGTGGTCTTCCTCATTTGGAGAGAGCCCATGCACGTAGTCCAGCAGCACAGGGTCAGCGTTGAAAAAGTGAGGGTGGGAGATGAAGACCGGAGAGTCTGGAGATATTCAAACAAAAACAGCGTGAAGCACGACAATGGAAATACGTTTACACAGATAAACGGGGGTCTTGACTCACTTTGGCGGCAACTGCTGACATTCAGGAGGCCGGACTGTCTGCAGGGACAGAAGCCTTCATTGGGGGAGTAATCTGTTCCGTTGGCAAACAGGGTTTTAGGAGCAACAAAGCGGTAAAGAGGGATACCCTTCATCTTGCCAGAGCGCTGGTAAACCAGCTCCAGAGATCTGTGGAGGGGGAGGGGGGGTAAAACATCTGTAAATCTGCTGAAATTAGGACCAGAGAGAAAAGTAAAAGATTTTTTACCTGCAGGCATCTGGGCTGTAAAAGGGCAATGTGCTCTCTTCGGTCATGAAGGGAGGCCACATCTGTCCAGCTGTGCCGTTAATCATGTTACACTGAGGGGTCCGCCAGTAAGAGAGCTGCAGACGAAGCAACAAGTCAAAAACAGGAGCGAGGAAGGAAAAAAAAATCCTGTGTGGTGGTTAAGATGTGTTCAGTAACCTCTGTCAGGCCATTCCAGGAGACAACTTTGTGGACGTTCCTGATGTCGTCCTTCCCAGTGTGGATGGTGAACAGGCCAGTGTCGGAGTTATTGAACTAAAAGACAGATTAATGTCGTCTTCTCTCCGATTCAGTTCATGGCCTCAGCGTTAAAAGCAAAGGTTAAACAACGCATCTAACAGATAGCATGCTAGCGAGGTGAATATTTATTTGCTTTAGTAGCAGCAATTGAAGGTGAACGTAAAGCGCTAGAAGTCATTTTAATAACTCACTTCAGAGAAGAGGCCAAACTTCCCAGACGAGGGCAGCATGCCGGGCAGGTATTTATTGAGGAAATTCACCAGCTTGCTGTCATAACCCCACATCAGCTCCCCCACTGTCTTTGTCAAGAACGGCCCCTCATCGAAGGTCTTGAATGCCATGCTGATGATCATGCGCACAGGAACGGACAGGCTTTCCAACATGACTGCTGCGCCCTGGAGGCACCGATGGGACTCAGCACTGAAGGACCGTCACTGAATTAATCGCAAAGTTTAGAAGGAGAAAATATTGGCTCACCAGCACCAGCATGTTTGGAATGGTGAGAACATCGGACTCGTTCCCCACAGACATGCTCGGTTCAAAGTAGTAGCTTCGGTATTCTTTGTAAGACACCGTGGAGTTGGGATGAAATGTGATGTTGTCTTTCTGGATGCGTTTTCTGAAGAACATTTCAAGAGGGAAAAATCTTAGTTTATAAAGCACAAATATGCAAACTGCTTAAAACCTGACTGCTTTGATGATTAAAACCAGGTTGTTCACTTCCGTTTGGTTTTTTTGTTGTTTTCATGCAGTGTCTGACCGCATGTAGGCTCAGGCTTGCACGCTCAGCGGAAAGCACATGCCAACATGTAAGACTGCACATGGGGTGCCGATTGTAAAGCAACTCAAACACAGCAACCCTTTTTTCACATTTAACTGGGTGAGAATTTTTAAAAAATCACTTTAGGATATTTTGTATGATTTACTATCATAGATATATATGAAATAGTTAAATGTAAATATGAAATAGTTCAGTGTAAATATTAAATGATAGATGCAAATGTTAAATTTCAATGTTAAATCTAAATTCAAGTGTTGAATTTAAATCTTAAATTATTAGATCTAAATGCTAAATCTAAACCTTACTTTTAAATCTAAATGTTAAATCTAAATGTCTCATGTGAAACTAAGCATTTAGCGAATATGCACATTTAAAAAAATAAAACACTTTTTTGAACATACTTTGATGCCAAATAGCACCCCATAAACGGAGTAAAGAATGGCGATATATGGACTATCATCATGATGCATTCGAGGTTCCTTTATTTGAACACATTCTCTAATTATTAAAACAATCACATTGTTAACTTTTTTTTTTTTAAAAGGAATCGTCTTAAATCTTCTCTAAAAAAACAAGGTGCAGACCTTGTTTTGTTTTTTTTAATATACAAAACACACAGATACCTGAATTTCCTGAACTGAGAATAATGTAGAAATTTCAGTCACTTTTCTATCAGCATGGGGTGGTAATAGTGAGGTGGTTTTTGTTCTAATATTTTAATTGATGAGTTAATAGGTTTTTATTTCAGGTAAATGAGACAACAAAAACAATAACTAGAGTTTAAAATCAGAAATAATTTTGATACATCCATACTAGATCACCCAACATCTAAACTTGAACAGTTTCAATCAAAAATGACAAAATAATGTCCTGTAAGTGCAGTTCAAGTGGTCCAGCTTGTTCCAGGTGAAGTCGAACATACCTGTACACATAAGGTCCCCTCTGCTCCACCATGGGCTTCTCTCCAGCCAGAATCTCCTTCGGATTTAAGACGTGGAAGAAGTAAACAGACATGAAGAATGGTACGGGCACATCCCTCCACATGGTGTAGGACATCTCATTTTTGGGGTCAATGACTGTGTTCTAGGAGATAGAAAGTTTTGTTTAATTCAGTCAATATACAAATATTAATATAGAGATGTTGAGATTATGGATGGATCATTTTTTATTAGAAATTAAACCAGGTCCAATTACAAAATATCAAAATTGTCAGTGTGCGCAAAGAGCGCTAAAAAAAAAAAAAAAATCACTTCTGTTTTATAGTATAGAATCTATACCATATATCAACGCATAAACCCACACTTTAGATCCTCTTTTACACAGCACATTTAGCCTGTAAAGCAACCTATAAAATGTTGCACCATTTATAAAATCAAAATATTTTATACTCTAATGTAGCGTAGTATATATCACTGAAGACTTTGTGTATAATTTAATTAGGATAACCCAAAGTAAGGATATTTGAGAGCAAATTAATTTAATTACCTCAAGTGTTAAACTAGCTCTGCTTTAATTTGTTCCTTTAAAACATGATAAATGAATTATCATAATCCTTACTTATCAAATGTTTTACATGTATTTTGGGAAAATGTGCCAAAGCTTCTACATATAACTTAGTTTTCACAGCTTTTCAGAAAGTAACAGGTCTCTATCAAAAGATTAGATAGGCCGACACATAAAGGGCAACATTTATTACAAAATAAAGATACAAAAGGTGACCTCTGCGCGTTGTGAACACAACATTATCCTGTAAATGAGTTAACCTGAAGACAAACCAACAGGATATCTACGTTTTCACCGCACAGATTGAAACTTGGGCTGCAAATAAATGCTATAAATTCTTCAAAGTAATGACTGAACATAATAAATGTGCACGGTATCCTACCTTTACCACCTGGTCGTCGATAATTAGTGGTCCCACAAAAGTAAGAAGAGTTCCAAAGAAAACCGTGAGGACACCGACGACTATAAAGCCGACAGCGACCTTAGATTTATTTATTGCCATAGTTTCTTACTGACAGATGGTACTTTGTGTTCCTGTGTTGTTTGTGTCGACAGACCAGCAGATAAACACGGCTGAATCACTGCTAGTGATAACAATGACCTCTCCCCATTAACGCCGGTGTTTAAATGACAAGGACCGCGGTCCAGCCGGCTTTTAAAGCCGCTGCTCGATGTTTTTGACCCGCTTGTGCAGTCCCCATGTTTAAATGCAGTCGTCACGCCGTCGCTGGCGAGAGCACTCTGGGAAATGTAGTTTTTGCTGAAGCGCTCGCAGACCCGCGACAGATTGAATGAACGTGCGAGTAATAGGAAATAAAATAAAGTAGTATAAAAGAGGAAAAGTTTTATAAATTTACGAGATGAAATTTTAAGTTTTCTTAATTTGACAATGGAAAATTGTCAGAAGCAGTGAACACATGACCTTGGGACCTATTGATACGGAACGTGTTCTCATATATAATATTTATATATGTATATATGTGTGTATATATATATTGATATAGACTTTCTCGAATATTTTAGAATGAACAAAATAATAGACATAAGTCATACATCAGTCCATTTTAATGACAATTATTCAATGATTAAATGCAAGTCCAATTACAATAGTGATTTTTTTATACAAAACATTTTCATAGATGACCATGCATATTTACATTTCATAGACCGAAAACAAGAACAGCGCCCAGCTTACCTTTATTACCTGGTCGGTCATCACAGTCGGCCCCATAAGCACACTAATCCCACCAAAAACCAACGTTAACGCCCCCGCCACTATAAATCCAAGCGCAACTTTGGCTTTATCAATAGTCATGATTATCGGTAACTTTTTGGATTGGAAAATTCCCCTGAGTCTGCAACTCCGAATATGATGTGGGGATATTTGTCAGGGAGGTTTGAAAGAGGCTGCAGCAAGTCGTTGGCACTTTTTATATTTTGTGCAGACCCCACCTCTCGTCAGCTTCAGGGGCAACTTTTTTCCTTCATTTTCCCCCCCAAGGGTGGGGCTGAATTTTCAAGCTGTAAAATCACATGCAGCCAGATACTCATCACTGCAAATTATTGTTTAGATTTTTGTTGTGAGCTGGTATAAGTTGTTGTAAATTTGGGCATTAGGTGCTAATCAAATTGAGTTCTTCTTTAGGATGCCATACCAAGACCTTCCTATAGCACCAACAACCACATCTGCACAGAATGTCCCACTGTGGAGGCTCCCTTGAGAACACCCCCATGACCCTTCTTTCTGGTTGCCCTCACACAGCCAGGGTAAGCTATAAATTGTAGCATGCTTGACTGACAGCAGGCAGAATAACGAGTAGCATGGTGACTATGAACCGAAGATGTGAGCAAAGCATCCGCCTTCGTACGAGGCTCCGGGGCAGGAAAGTAGAGCGCTCCATGCGATGACTGTTTGTGGAAGTCTGACAGCCAGACAAGGATACAATTACACCCTTGTCCATTTTTATTGCAGCAGCAGTACACCTTTGAGCTTCAGACTAATCTGACCCACTTTGTTTAAAAAGAAAAAAAAAAAAAAAGATTATGTATCTTATGTCTTCCAGCACAGGTTTGATACTGGAGTCCTCCAGTATTGAGTCACCTCTGCTGCCTGAGGGTGGCAGGACTGTGGTGGGCCTGAATGAAGTGGAGACAAAAGTGGATCATCAGAATGAGTTCCCACTAGATCTGCTACACCTTTAGGACGAGGGGAAAAACGATCTCACAAAACCTGGCAGGCACAACATTGAAACCTCTTATCTGGTGGTAAATCTCAGATGTGAAACAATTCTCAGCAGCTTGCAATGAAATCTGATAATACACAAGATTATGTATGTTTGAGTCTGAACCAACCTCCCAGGAGTGAGGAGATCAAGCAATAGCTCCGCCATTCAGTTGTCTGCCGCCACTGTACGGCCGGGATGTTTGTGAGAACATGACATCGGCTCGTAAATTACAATTCCGCCAAAAGTCTCAAAGGCTTCAGAAGTGCCTGCTCGTGAAATTTTTGTTTCATTGCATTATATTTCCACCAATTGTCTTCCTCATGGCCGTTGTACAAAGGCTCTCATGCTGGCACCTGATGAAGGCCGTGGATGCCACAATGACGAACTGGTTGTCTTTTGTTATTTTACAGAACATCCTTGTGAGCAAATAACCGGGTGCCAAGGATGTGACCAGATTTTGCAGCCCAGGTCAAACGTTACATGTTACGGACCCATGCGTCCCACCGAGACGATTCATGACCTGCCATGGAGCAAACCTATGGTATGTAATCATGCATCCTGCATTTTTTAGGAGTACAACCCTTTTTCCGCTGGCACCACCAAGCGTGTCCGTGTGAATTTATAGTTGTTTTACAGTTAAAACGTAACTCCAAGGGATAATGGTGAAGTCTATTCATTAATGTCTTATGTCTTTATTCACAGATTTGGTGGATTTGGGCAATGAAGAGGTGCTCTCTTTCTGGATGTACACATGATGGCTTCATAGCTATTAGAGGGACATAGAGGCTCAGAGCAGCAGCCACCACAGCCCCTCATCTGACTGCTGTGAGAAATCTGTAATCCACAGCATCGCCTCCGGCATCAAACGGAATATTTGTGTTCCTGAATTGGAACAGTGGGAGAGTTTATTTGCATGTCTTCCTTCCTCGATGCTGATGCTGGCATTTCAGAAAGAGGAACTCTTTTGGAGCAGCCTTGAGCTCTATTGTACAGCCTGTTTTCAACATAGTGGTCATGTGTTTATGACACCATTTCTGTCCACGATGGACGAGAAATCATACTTGTCAAACAGATTTCGTAACTTTTATTGACTTTGGAGGCTGACTTGCTTAGCATCAACCATAGACTATTGTCATAGATTCCTTGTCTATTTGTTTTTCTTAGATGTCCAGAGCAACAAAAGTGTCTTTAAACAGGACATCAGAAACACAACAAGAACATTTATATTATTACTATTATCAGAGCAAGTGGAAGTGAAAAAAATAGATCTTTTAGTGGACCAGGGGCCCTGAGAGCCACGATGTCAGGTTTCATTTAATGATGTGGTGCAAGAAGACTTCAGCAAAGAGAAAAATCACCATCTTACCCCAGAACTGTGGAACTGAGCCTGGCGTTGGCCTTGGAATTCCAATCCAGGGGCCCCTGGTGAGTGGTAAAACTAAAGTTTACTGCAGTTTGGGCCCTGAAATGAAACTAAGAAAGTTAAGTCATTAACTTGATTCACAGGACTGTGCCAGTAGTTTTGTTGTTGAGATGCACAAAACGTTACAAAATAGAATTTTATTTTTGCATTGGTAACAAAATCATTTGTGAGAAACCATCTTTTTATAGTGAACTGTTGATCTCTGTGGCATTCATTAGTTCATATTCAGGAGGAAAACAGGCAACACATTCTTTTAGATGGAAATTGCAAAAGTAAGCATGTTAAAATAAACATCAATAAATTTCTCATTTTTTATGTAAATATTTTGTAAGATGTTTTCATAATGTTCAGAGCAGCAGAGGTGAGTTTTCCGAACAAAATTCAATCTTTGACAATGTTATATTGTGTATGAGGTATTTTTATGTACTTTATGTTCTCTCCATTCATCCATCCATCCATCCATCCATCCATCCATCCATGCTTCTGCTGATATAAACTCTCAAATGTGTCCTTGTACCACCAGAATTCAGGCTCTGTGTAAAAATATCTCCATAATAACTTTATTTTGATTGAAAATAAAAAGGGCAAAATATCTGACTGTGCAGTGATTTCACATTAAAACAATCAAAAGTCTGATACAGAGTTGGTGATACAGAGTTGACCTTACCTCTACAGTTTTGTCTTAATCAGCACGAAGACATGTGCTTTGTTGCATGCACCCAAACTTCCTCCTGCCACTGTCTGTAGGGCACTGAATAAACCTTCGGTCAAGTATTGAAATCATTTTATTGCTTATTTACCTCATATAAACTGTGAGATCCTTGAATCTCTCCTGAAATCCTCAAAGTGAATGAGAACATTGAAAACTCATTTGCTGAGCCTCTATGATTTTACTGAGATTTAGCTCACCACACGTAGCCTTTTAATGACACCGAATGGAATCACAGAGTCCATAAATTAAAAAAAACAAACACGTATATTGAATCGAGGAGCCTCCTGGCACAACACTGTACCAATAAAGCGCTACATAGGCTGCAGTAGTGTCACTTGTCCACTAGATGTCGGTATTACTACTCTTTTTGAGTATTCAACTTAATAAATGTTCAGATCATTTAAAATGTTGAGGCGGCAGAAAAATACATAACCAACTTAGAATAGCATGGAAGAAATCGAAGAAAAAAAGCAATAAAAATATCTATTTTTGACACAAATAGACTTGAATGTCTTCAGGTACAGCAGATAAGGTCATTCCCATATTCTCCTTCCACATTACACAGGTAGAAAGAGGACACACTGAAAAAGCAGGAGGCAGAGGTTGGGTCAGATCTCTCACTCTACACTAGTGTTATTTGGAACTTTGCTGATACTTTATTTTGCTCCTCAGCGGCCAAATATGTAAAAATTGATTGTAAATGAGGGTTAAATCACAGTTGAAATCATTATCAATGTATGAGCCTTGCAAATCTAGTTTAAATTAAATATTCCAATCAAATAAGATCACAAGATTTTTTTATACATATAATGTAACAAATACAGAATTTCTGTACACTGTGGAGGTTTGATTGTATTAGTGGCTTGTAAATCTCTAATTCTCCACAGTGGTAGGTGAACCAAAGTTTAGTGCACAGAGCTGATGATGAAACTGGAGCTGACTGAGCTGCCGTCAGGCTCTGGCTGAATATCTGATCTGCGTGGCCCTGCCTCAGTCAGGAGGGAGTGTCCTGCCTTGGGGCTGCACCATCGTCATAAATGTGTCAAGGATCTGCACCTTCATTCATCTGTGAAGCAAACGGTGCAGCAGGTTCCACCAAAGCTCCAACGGCTGGAAGCTCGTCGTTGACAATGAGGCCTTATTTTAATACAGTGGGTGCATAAAATCTGGATGTAACTCAGTGTTGGACAATTGGACACACACAGCCTTTAGGCCAAACACACACACTCCTCCATGGAGATTGAAAGCATTGCAGCAAACAGCGCTCTGATTCGAGCCAGAGAAGGTAAGCACTTTTGTATGGATTAATTTCTCTTATACTGACATGTTTAGGGACGTCAGCGAAGATCCAAGAAGCCTTAAACGAGTGGGAAATTAGGATATTTAGTAGGATGCATTATTTATTCTCATTTAATTCATCATATCTAAATGAATAAAATCAAATTAAAGGCAATACATGTCAATGTGTGTATCATGATGTCCTCTCCTGAGGATGAATTTCAGAAAATTAGTAGAGAATCTGCAGTAAGAGGAGAAAGTTAAAGGAATCCTGCTCTTTGCAGGCTCTTGTGTCCCAACAGGTCAATGCTGGAGTATCACTGGTGGAATCCCATAATACCAGTGTTTCCTAGCAGTGTTTCCTTACAAGATTACATGACTGAAATGTGTGTGTTGTTCCCATCATGTCTTGATTGAGCCATTTAAGGAGCTTTGTGAGACAGATGAGAGAGTTAAATATTGGCTGCATGATTGGTGCTTTTTCCGCCTCACATTTCTGCTCCTCCACCCTCACAAAATCGCGGAATCACACTTTCTGTTTGGCAAATAAATGCCCATTAAGAAAATTGAGACATTTCTGCTTGAACGTACATTGCAGAGCAATGTGGTCCCACAGGCTCTGCTTACCTCAGAGCTATTAATAGCTCCTTCGCTGTATGCAGAGCGTACCTTTGTCTGAAACCTGACAGGTTACTCGTGCATGTTCGCGAACCGTGGCGTCACGGGAGGTGTGACAGTAAGTTTAGTGCTAAATTAAGCACACAAGCAATTGTGTTTCCAGGCATTAGGAAACAGATTAATTTGTTTGCTGCTGCAGGCAACTTACCGTGTTCTTCTCCTTTTCACGTTCTCCACAGGCAGAGGCAACAAAGGCCGAAGCGGGAGGTGGAAGGAGATGCTCCGGTTTCCTTCCATCAGTCAGTGTGCAGAGCTAGCTGCCAGCATAGGTGCATATGAGTGTTTCATACGGCGATGCAGCCTCAAGACGCAAGTTTAATGTTTCTTTGTATGTTTCACCTCCAGAGAGGGAATACCAGAGCCTGTGTGTGAAACAGCCAATTGGAAAGAAACTCTTTAAGCTCTTCTGCCAGACTCGACCCGATCTGCAGAACCACATATCCCTCCTGGATGCATTGGTACAGCATGTTAAACTAACACAAAATAATAAATGAGTGTTTTACATGCCAAATAACTAAAAACAGGGTTCACAAACACTTTAAATACCCTCAACTCCACCTTATCCAGCTTTAAGTTTGACTTAACTCCCTGAGCAACATGTGCTAAACCCCCAGGTGTGGTGAGCAGGTGACAGTCATGTGACCAAGACAGGAAGTGACTTCTCCAGAGTGTCCTGATTTCAGGCAGCTTGTTTTATAACAAAGGTCATTTTAGATACTTCATCAGTTAAAGATTGTTATCTTTAGAAAAAAACAAAACAGTTATAGTAAAACTTGATATGTGACTTAGAATGAACTACTTTAATGATGACTCAATCACCACAGACTCCAGACCGACTCAGACTTGAATAGCGATGCAACACGTGCCCTTTAGTCAGACGTTGCAGTGCCAAAACAGTGCAATTCACGTTCCAGAACTGTGCACATTTAATTTTAAGATAAACTGTCCTTTAGCTGCACATACTGAATGCATTTAAACAAACATGTGATGATAATTTCCCCCCGGTCCTCTTTCTTTAGGAAGACTTTGAAAGAAAATCAGATGAGGAGAGGAGAGAGTTTGGCATTCGAATAATTAAACGGTTTCTCAACAGCGAGGTTTGGAATTTACACAGAACACATCAAAACTCAATTTTTCCATAATCACAAATGACCTACACATACACATCATCCAAACACACCATGAGTCTCCCTCAGAATGCTTTAATCCAGGGTGGTCCACACCCAGACATTGAGGGCTGCAATCCTACCGGGTTTCTGTCCGACCAGGTAGACGAAGCCCTCACCTGGGATCCCACTTTCCTCGGTGAAAGCATTTTCTGCCTGGTCGGACAGAAACACTGGCCGGATTGTGGCCACTGAGCACTGGGTCTGGATGTCCCTGCTTTAATCTGTGCTCTCTCAGTCCAATCAGTGTGTGTCCACCCTGCTGAGCCATGAGCAGAGTTGCAGCCACAGTCTGGAGGCTGATCCCTGCTCAGATGCCTTTCAGGCCTGCAGGGAGTACGTCAGCCTGTTCTCTCCACGTGTGTTTGTGAGTGTGTGTGTGTGTGTGTGTCAATAACCAATGGCTTCCCTTATCTTGAACAAGAGCGCTTCACAAGTACCTCAGAGGAGAGCCCTTCAGTCAGTACCAGAACAGCATGTATTTTGACCGGTTTCTACAATGGAAGATGGTGGAGAGGTCAGCGAGCATTTTGGCCTCTACGTTTACCGTCGGTCACAGTCCAGCTCACAGATGTTGTATTTGCAACTGTGCATCATCTTTCTCCTCAAGGCAGCCCATCACCAAGCATGGATTCAGACAGTACAGGGTCCTGGGGAAAGGAGGATTTGGCGAGGTAACAGATTGGATTCTATTATAAATATCAGTGCTCCGTGTTTATTTTTTTTAAATGTTTTTTTCAACAGGTGTGGGCTTGTCAGGTCCGAGCCACCGGGATGATGTACGCCTGCAAAAAGCTGGAGAAGACTCACATAAAGAAGAGGAGAGGAGAAGCCATGGCTCTCAATGAGAAACAGATACTGGAAGGGCTGAGCAGCCGGTTTGTGGTGAGGAACATACCAACGACCACGGAACAAATTCCAACCACAAACGCACGTCGCTTGTTTTGACTGAATTCCAAAGATGTCTCCTCATTTTTGGCACTAACACATTAATACATAAAGCCCCGCTAGCAATAAGCTAATGTAGAAGAGGGCGATAGAGACAATAGTTCCCTTCCAAATATTACATTTCATGCTGTTTGAGCAGCAGGAAGTGAGTTCCATGCCCTTGTGTATTTGGTCTTTTTGTTCACTGCCGTGCTCCTACATCCTCCTAGGTGAACCTGGCGTATGCCTACGAGACAAAACATGCCCTCTGTATGGTTCTGACCATGATGAGCGGCGGCGACTTGAATTTCCACATTTATAACATCGGCGAGCCTGGACTGAGCGAAGACCGAGTCCAGTTCTACGCTGCGCAGGTCTGCTGTGGCCTCATGCACCTCCACAATGAGTCGATATTATACAGGTCAGTCTTCCTCTACCTGTATTCTATTTTTCTTTTAAAGATTATCTTACGGTTTGTGGGTTTTATAAGTTATTAAATCATCTTTTTTTCCCTTTCAGGGATCTAAAACCAGAAAACATTTTGTTGGATGACAACGGTAGGTAGTTTAAGTAAAAGCTGGAGAAAAAGTTCTATAGAGGGTGGAATAAAATCTCACTGCTGGTCAATCTTTAGCTCAGAAAACAACATAAATTGTTAACCAGACAAGAGCTTCAGGTAATTAGAATGCTGAGGAGGAAATGGTGCCGAGGATGTTTTGGAAATACTAGAGACAAAGGCGTGGCAAATAACTGACAAAACACTTGCGCCTGGGAGTTTGGTAACTATTTAATCTCTCCAGCTGCTCCTTCCCGTCTCACACCGCTGAAGGAATGACGCAATCATTTGCACACAGTGACAAGGGCAAATTCGTGCCATCACTCATAGTTTGTCTTGAGGTTCCTGTTGCAACGTAGCTGTCACACTACCCAACTGGTCTAAGGTTTGTTTTTGGGCCTATTTTTTTCCGGAAAGGACACATCCGCATCTCTGATCTGGGCCTGGCTGTCAGACTGACGGATGGGAAGCTGGTGCATGGCAGGGTGGGCACGCTGGGATACATGGGTGTGTATGGAACACAGATGTGGTGCCACTGCGCTGATTCCAGAAGTGCGCCATCACACTACTGTGATTTCAGCTCCTGAGGTGATCGGCCGCAAGCATTATGGGGTGAGCGCTGACTGGTGGGGCCTCGGCTGCCTGATTTATGAAATGACGGCAGGAAAGCCTCCGTTCCGAGCCCACGGAGAGCATCACAGCACGTCAGAGATGGAGCGGAGGATCCTGTCGGACCAGGAGGAGTATGGAGAAAAGTTCAGCCTCGACGTGAAACAAATCTGTTCACTGGTGAGTTCAAGTCGGATGTGATAGAGAAGGAAACCTGTGAGGACATGACAGGGACATGGCTTTTTACTACTGCAGCTACTGACCAAAAAGCCAAATCACAGGCTGGGCTGCCAGAGTTCAGGAGGGAAAGACGTACAGGCGCATCCTTTTTTCAAGAAAATCAATTTCAGGATGCTGGAGGCGGGACTGGTGGAGCCTCCATTCAAACCTGACGTGAGTACCAGCCCGCCTGACAGTCGGCTCCTCTCTTTGACTTGATTGTTTTTGTTTTTTCAAATGATGTTAAAGTGAACTTTGGCTCCATCCTTTTGCACCGTGTGTTGAGATTTTTGCTTGTGAAGCCCAGGCACGTGTACTGCAGCGACGTGCTGGACATCGATGAGTTTTCCACGCTGAGAGGCGTCACTCTGGACCAGATGGACAAATACTTCTACGCCAAATTCAACACAGGCAGCGTTCCCATCACCTGGCAAAATGAGGTACTTCCATAAAGATTTGCTCCTCTAGCCTCAACAGAACCTCAGTTGTCCTCTTCTGTAGATAATAGACACCGGATGCTTCGAGGAGCTGAATGTCTTTGGCGCCAACGGGTCTCGCTCACCTGACCTGGACAGGTGTCAGTCCCCCGACAGCCCCAGACGTAACCTGCTCCGCCGAATCTTCCGCAGACACGTAAATGCAGCTTTCTGTATTGTGAGGGGGGGGCTGTGTAGTTCATGTAGAGGCTGAGGGCTTCTCCTTTTCTTCAGCATCATCCAGATGCTGCAGATGAAAGCCGACAGGAGCTGGTGACTGACGAAGCCAACACATAAATAAAAACTCTTCTCTGAGGAACATCCCAGCACACAATACCTGCAGCAAAGACATGTGAGGACAACCGACAGTGCACCCAAGCTCAAGAGGGTCTTCAAAAGAACCGCATCATTGCTCGGGTGTTGATGTTCCTTCAAAACCATGTGAGATTTTCACATTTGTGCAGGTGAATCGTTTGGTGGTCAGCTTTATGGACCCTGATGCTAACAATTAAAGAACTGCTTTATTAACCTTGGAGGCAAAAAAAATCTGGACCTGTTTTATAGTTGTTTTGTTAGCAGCTCAACACTGAAGGTGAGCATGTTTTTAAGATTTGTAAAAAGCGATGTATTTGAAATGAATGAAATGTTTTATAATAAGTGTGTGATGCTTATGTATTCACTTTTTTATTTCCTTTAAAGAGCCATTGTTGTTTTGTGATCTTGTTGATCTCGAGTACTTGTCATTTATTTGAACTTGACAATCGAGTGAAAAAAGTCAGTAAAATAAAGCTTCCTTCCTTCCTTATGTGAAGCGCAAGGTTGTTTTTGTAGAGCTGCTCTGGTTGAAAACCAAAGATGAAGGATTAGAGGACTGGAACGGGCAGAGAAACTGTGTTCTGTTCGGAAGCGAAAGTCTTAAGATTCTTGAACGTCTTGTTATTCTCAAAGGTGATTTGTGAGTGTTGTTGACAAGATAAGGCACAGGAAGTGCAGCCGAGGCCATTTTCAGCAAGGTTTGAAAAGCAAAAAAGAGAGAAAATGTTCCTTATCCAGGGGTAATGAAGAGATTTGAGAATTATTTAGTCACATTTTTATTTAACCCAGAGTATAAAACAGCAAATAACTGACATTATAAAAGACAACGAGCAAAATAATTTTCACACCTAAAGTCTGCAGAATTAACTAAAAAATGAGTGAAATTGAGTCTGTTACCTGTAACAACACGGAGGTCATTAATGTCACAAGAAAAAAAAAAGAAATATTGTCTTTACAACAGAGCACCAAAAATTGCTTTGTTTCCAAATGTTTTGGAGACCGGTGCCAGCTAATGGTCTGCTAACCAACGCTGCCACGGAGCCATTTATAAACTCGTCTGTACTTTTTTAGGTTACTTTGATTCCGTTTCAACTTCCTGCTGTTCCAGCTCTGATCCTACCAGATATTTAACAGAACCTGTTTCGTTCACCGTGGATCTGATGTTGCGTCTCGCAGCAGGGGTGTGTCCTGACTTTACCCTTCCCACGGAGGGCTTCGTCTTCCGTCCACGTCTGTCTCCACGTGGTACAGCATGTCGGCCAGTGTGTGCTCGATGACGGCTCCCCAGCCCATGTCACTCATCTGACAGGGAAAACACACACACGGATTAAACACTAAGTCAGGAGACATTTGGGAATCAGAATCTTCTCTGCACCAACTCACCGGCTGGTACTTTAGGTCCTTCGGGGGATGCTTAAAATGTGGCCCAAAATTGACAGATACCTAAAAAGAGAGATGATTATCGAAGGAGGAAAATAAAGAAATCTTAAAATATGTTCTACTCACTGTGCAGCTCTTGTAAAGGGAGATTGCAGGAAAGTAGAGGCCTTCAAACAGGTTCTCAAAGGCAATGCCTTGACTTATTCCATTTTTAAAGAATATCATCTAAATAAAAAAGATATACAAGTTAGCAACAGTCAAGGGTAAAGTTTTGGTCCCTCTGTAATTTTGTAGAGCTTTTCTCACCTTGCTGGGGCTCACCGCCTTCAGATTTTTCTCTGCTTTGTCTACATAGTCCTTTTCTTCAAAGTACAAGTAGCTTTTGAACTTAATTAGAGCCTAAAAGGGATCAGATTTACAGCATCAGACTAAGCACACCTGCAAGGTCAGTGTAGTTCCACATCATGCCACGTTACCTTATCCTTGTATGTATCAGGAAGCGACCGGGCCGTTTCTGTAGCGTCAGGTAGCTCTATGAAAAAGCCCAGAGTGTCTCCTTGACTGTAGCCTGAGGAGTAATGTTTCCCCATTGACTGATGGAACTTGGTGCCTTTCTTGCTACGCCATGAGTAGCTGAATTTGTCATAGCCAAGCGGTGCCTGCAGGTTACCTAAAAGATTATCAAGAAATTGACATAACTTACATTTTTATTAAAAAAAAATAAAAAAAGGGGGGGGGGGTTAGCTGCAGGCAGCTTTAAATGTTACTTTAGTTTATAATAAACAGAATATTGACAGTTCCAATCTCCACTAAGCTGAATATTATACTTGTAAAACATATTGTGACATTACACTAGTTCTCATGTTGCGGGTGCTCCTGGTTCACTGGCACCATCTAGTGATAACATTCTGTATCACACATTAGACGTTTTTTTTAAAAGCTCCGCAAACCACTAAAAAATATGCCTTTAATCTACAGTCAAATGTTCCAACCATATGATACGCATAGAGGAAATGATGCTTGCCCTATCAGGGGCCAGCAGTAGTGACCAAAGATAATGAGAATATAAGTTCTTGAGTCACAAATAGGGAAGCGCTGCCTACCCAGTGGTTGAGACCAGCCAAGCCTGGCTGCAGTGTCTGGAGGCATGTCATCAACAGTAACTTCAAAGAACCAAGCCCCCTTCCGTACACCGTGGGACGCCCGCACCATGGAATAACCCTTCTCACCAGTCACTGTCAGACGGTCGTCAGAGATCTTCAGCTGAGGTGCTGAAACAATAATTCATTAGTTGTAAAACAATTTTAAAAAGAGCCGTTGGTCTCCTGAAATCTGTTTTCATTTACCTCTGTCATGTAAGGCCAGCAGTACTCTCTCGTACAAGCAGGCCCTGTACAGGTCCCCAGGGATGGGTTTCCCAGCCCAGCAGTCTAGTTCCAGCTTCTCGGGGTCTGGAGCATGAGGATCTGGTTCCGCCAGGATGTAACGGTAGCCGTCTTTATTGAAGGGATGCTCTAGAGGATAACCATGAGGAGGCAAGCGCTGGGCAGAAAACAGCGGGTCACTGTGATAAAAGAGGCAACAAGCACAAGGTTTTAAAGTCTGCAGATATTCCAGACAATCCTAATATAACTCCACGCCACAACCAGACTGCGTTGGTCGACAGTTCTTATACCTTCTGGTTCTTTTAGTGGCTCCTGCAGCACTACCCTCTTGCTGCTGCTGCTGTTTACGTTTGGCCCCTCTTCCCTTTCCTGGACCAGGAGCCAACGCACCTTATGAAGTACAAGACTAGTTAGATGAAGTATACCAGCAGAGAAACACATAGATGCCAACATAGGCGCACCAGTGGCAAAGGTCAAAAGGAGCGAGCCTGTGTTGCTTTTAAATGTTTCACACAGAAGTAATGAGGACGACAGCCAAAGTGGTTTCAGATTGTTAATCCAAGTTTGACTCCCACCTTCATCAAATGGGCTGTATAACAGGACCGCTGTTAAAAATGGGTCATTGGTCAGTGCAGATAAACCCAAGCACTGGTTTAACTGGGTAAAAAAGGCAACTACTTTTGCAGCTAAACCAGCAATGCCACTGGACACACAAACATACATTTACACAAAAAGTGAGGTTATTAGGCATTTGGTGTACATAGGGAGCCAGCGGGCAAAAAAGGTAGGAATTAGTTCACACTGCATTTTCCATACACTATCAGCCTCTTGTAAGATGATTTATTCCATCCCCTTTACTTTCTTCATAATGTAAAACTAAATTCTTCTTTCTGAAGCTCTAGGTCTCCATCTAATATTTCATTACAAATTCAAAAAATTAAGTTGCTAAAAAAAGCCCAATACTGTTACTTAAAACCATCTTTTAGGTGTTAATTGGTTTAAATTGACTACGTTAAATGACGTGTTGCCAATTTCTTAATCAAATAGTTTGTCTTTGAGTTATCTCATTACACACACTCAATGCTCAATGTTTTAGCAAAAACTTCACAGTCTAAATTTTGTTTATTTATATCAAACTGAAGTTGAATTTTAACTTCACAATACTGTGGGAGCAGAGTTGAAATATATGCTTAATGTGCTGGATTATTTCCATTGTGTCCAGCGTGCTGTTTTTTTTAAACAAATGAACGTGAGGCTAATCAGCATTGGATGAAACCCAACTTCAAACTTTATTTAAAAAAATGACACTTTACCTTCATACTTTGATGTGAAGGGCAGAGTGTCATTTTAGTGAGGAGAGGTTTTGGATTTCATAGCTTATAAGCAGCAAGCCAGAGACAAGGAAGGTGTGTTCATTGACCAAAGCGGGCAAAGCTTTTCAAAGGAACGGGGCACCAGACAGATGCAGAGAGCAGACAGGGAGGTTGCAATTACGTGGATGAAGTTGCCCACAAGATGGTTTTGTTGTCTTCTTGATTGATTTTGGTTTGTGATGAGGACAAACTAAATTTTAACCTGAGGGCCAACTTCTATCCAAAGGCATACAGACATAAAAAAAAGGCTCCAAATACCACATTTACATATTCACCTGAGAAAAGAGATCCACCTGGAACACAGTGCACAAAATTGCCATGATGGTCATTATATTTTACATTACTCTTTGGAGGAGCCTGCGATGTCTCTCCTCCTGGTCGTTGTGGTTACAGGGTCAACTAGTGGAGCTTAATGTTTTATCCATGCAACTTTATATGGGTGTTTCATTTAATTTAGATTTTAGTGTTTTATGTCCTTACCATTCAGTCCCCCAGCAGTGGGTGCAGCAGTTGTTTGTTTCTGTGTGTCATATGAGGGTCCAATGGTTCCCAGGTCCTACAGATGAATTAAAATCACACAAATATAACAGGAATAAGTGACATACAGCCCATAAATGGTCAATACCTGATCCAAAAGGCCAAACTTGGGGTATTCCTCCTCTGGGTCTTTACTTCCAGGATCAGGTCGTTCTTTCACCAGAAAAACATCACGCTCTTTACTCTGGAGCCAGAAAAAACAGATAAAAATGAAATTCATTCATTAAAATCACACTTCAAGAGAACCATAACATTACTCGTCTGCCCCAGAATATTACCATTGTTTTTACAATGTTGTTGGGCCAAGTGACCTTTCCTGGCCTCTGACGAGTTGTCATACACTCCCAGTACTTGTCGATGAATGGTATGATATCCTGCAGAGAGAAATGGAAACAATCGACAAATTAAAGACAGTCGTGCTGAGAGGACAAGCGGCAGTAAATGTTTATTATCGTGTTTTTACTTTGAATGTGCGGAGTTAAACGACAATAAATATAAAATATGTTAAAACATATTGCTATTGCAGCAACTATTGCAGAAATTATGAGAATTTTTAAAATACTACTACCACAGATTGCAGCCTTATTTCAAGTCAGGTAATACTGAGATGATAATGAGAGGTTTTAAAGATAAAGCACCAGAACATTTAAGTGTTTGAGAACAAGCGTTTATAACCTTATCTTTAGAGAACATCGTCTTTGGGTGTTCATCATGAGTTCTTGACCTCCATGTGAGGTTTGCCAGGGCTGTGAGGCACATCTCCTTCAAGTCTTAAAACAAAAGGAACGTCTGCTAAAAAAAAATGCTTTATTGCATATTCTAGTTTTTCATAGCATGGAACACTTACTTGCTTGTTTTCTAAGGAAGTATGTGTTGCCACTGTGGTGGCAGATGTTGCAGTGAAACACATAATTAGTCATGAAGGGCAGACAAGTCCTGTAGAGCAGAAGGGTAAATATTGAGGGTAAAAATAAAATAATCCAGTGTGCTGGCAAAAATCCTAGACATCTGTGTCTTAAAAAACATGAGGATACATACGCAGTGTCAATGCCAAACGTGTCTGCAGTGAACCACTTCATGCACAGAGCACATTGCAACTCCACCTCTCCAAGCTGTCTCCCATTGTCTTCATCACCAGATCCAGTCAGAGTGTCAGCAGCCTCGGAGCCTTCAGCAGTCGTCTCCTAACACATGAGGAGATCCACTCATAAAATCACAATTCATAGCAAGTTTGTGAAAAGCATGCAAGCAACAAATCAGCACTGTTACCACTCCTTCTTTGCCATTTGATGATTCGGTGTCCATGCTGGTGGGTAGTTCCCCAAATGCAGCATCTCTGAAATGACATTAAATGAAATAAAAATCTACATGTATTTCATAGTTATTGTCAATGGAAAGTATTCACAATTCCGACTGCCATTTACTCAAGGTAGCATTTCATGACAGAGCTTTCTGAAAATGTCAGACTAAACACTTAGGTGATAGGGCAATAAAGAAGTAAAGAAAGCCATGACGTCTAAATGAGTCTATGCTTACTTCCTAAGTCGTAGGGGGACAGAATAACACTATCCTAGACATGTTTAACGATACGTTTATTTTTCTCAGTTGAACTGAATCTTAAGTTACAACTTCATGTGGTTCGCTTGGTTTGTCTGCTGAGCGCTAACGTTAGCATGCCAGCTGGCTCATAGCATTTCGTACTGCCATGAGATTTTTCTTCCGACACATGAACATAATATTCAATAAAGTCCCATATAGGAATGTAAAAATAAGATCGAGCTACAAAGGAGCCATACCCTTCTCCGGGCTCCGCTTCGGTTGCAGCTGCACTGCCCGCCTCTCCTTCAGACGCCATCTTTCGAATCAATGAAAACAAAAAGGCATCGCGAGAGCGTAGTTGAGAAACAACTTCCGGGTTACTGTTTCTGATTCCGCGCAGCAGCGACACCCCGCGTTTAAATGATGCGTTGCACCTTTTAAGCAATTGTCCCGGTCAACATGAGACTTCAAGAACTGACGACGAATTTAGATGACTACTGCAGAAAATCTGAAAAAAGGATGTCAGTCCTATTTAAGATGGGAGAAAACCAAGAGAGAAATATGGAATTGACTATTCATACCATTTAAATTATATGTCAGAATGATACGCATTTGGAAAATGTGACTGAAAAACCAACTGTGACCTTTAGTGTTATTGACATTTAATGTTTATATGTAACAGTGGACACTTACTTATGGAGATTATGATGTTTGGATTTGGCTACTGGAATTTTCCCCAATGATTTATGTGTGGTGAGACAGAAAGAGCAGCCAGCGGTTTGGGCTAAAATCTGATACTGCTGAATATACAATAAAAAAATGCTTTAAGTTGCATGGAAATTATGTCGTCTCGTTATTCACACAATCATGCATCGAAAAAAAGTAGAAAGCAATGTCTTAAAATATCTTAACATTAATCTGAATTTTCAATGTATTTAGCAGAATAAGAATTTTTTGCATCAATGAAATTATTCATTTGAAGAGCTGATGAGTTTATTTTTCGTTAAGAGAATAGTCGTCACTGACAAGTTGTCTAATAATTTCACCTGAAATTTACAGAAAAATGCTCAAATTGAACAGAAATTTAAGTGGAAAACAAAGTCACAAAATCTGTGTTAATGTGAATACATTTCCACGATATAACAGCCCCAAAATTTATATCAAATGATTTCTCATGTGTTTGGATATGCTAATGTCTTGAACGTGTCCTCTCCATGTTTACACAGTGGAAGAACGTTGTAAAAAGGCTTTTGTTTTAAGGAGAGACCACCCCACGTATATTTTGAAAGTCTTCCTTCGCCTAAAGAATTTGCGTGGGTTGTTCATGCACCGGTAACGATACGTCAAGCACAAAGACAAGTGTGCCAGCAAACAGCCCTCAAAAGAGGCGAAGAATGCTGAGAGGACCCCTGAGTGTTGCAATAAATGCTTTCAAGGCATTGTAAAGACAATAATAGTTGTGTTTTCTCCTCCCTGTTCCTCCTGCACTGAAGACACATCTGTGGTGTTGAGATCACAGGGAGGGATGAAAACACACCAGTGATGCTTCAGTTTAAATCTCAGCTGATTTTGTTACATTTTTAGAAAAATGATTGTCCCTCACAGTCCTACTGTATCACTATGTGTATATTTTTGGGAGCTTTTCCCATTTTAATATGAGTCTTAAACTGATTTGTACTCTTTGTCATTAATTTTTCCAATGATCAGTATTCGTATCACTAGTATATATTAGTCACATTTGCATGCTACACGTGACCCAAGAGGGCAATTAAAATACATTAATTATTGCTATTTAAAGACATATTAAGCCATCTAAAGTTGTGTCGTATTTAGTTCCTTATCTCTCCATACTTAAGAGCATTTATTAACAGAATATGCTTTAAAATCATAGGCAGTTCAGACTTTATTGTCAGTGACTTTTTTTATTGTTTAGGCACGCTTGTCAAATTTCCTTGAGGTTCACCGTCTAAAAAGGATCTAATTTTGACTGATCTTCATTATTGGTTTCCAGGTAATTTTTGTTTTTTTGGCCTTAACATACTGCAAACAAAGCCCAGGGTCAGGAGGGGTCAGGCTCACTTGTGACATCTGCTAATTGTCCTGATGAGCCGGCCCCTCTTGCTCCTTCAATACCAGCAGCTCTGTAGGTGTCTGTATAGAACTACACAGGCAGATGCTGGCGTCACGCTGAACCTGCACAGGATCATTAACCATCCTCCCCTGGACGCTTCTTCATATTAGGACGAATGACCACTCTGGGGGTTGGAAAACTGCAAGTGATAATGTGGGTTTAAAAATGGGACACTTACCAGAATTGTGAAGTTAATGAAGCCGTTGGAGGCAGACACATTAATGGAACAATTCAAACACAAGATCCTTAAAGGGGCATTTAAGAACGTGATTTTATAGTTTCAGTTAGGAATAATTTTCACTGATTATTTCCTTTTACTGCTTTTTAGGAATCAAATAATCGAACAACCAATGATATTAAGCATTTTTACTTATGACACCCTGTATAAAAGAAGTGTCACATCCTCTCAACGCCTATAATAATCCCAGAAGATGCATATTTAGCTGTGCTAATATACAATTTAAACAGAGTACCATAGTCATAATTTAAATTACTATAATGTAACAAATTATTCATGATTAATAACCTTGGGTAAATAACTATTCCACAGTGGTCTCTTTTATCCTTTTAACCTAAATCAATTATAATGATGTATCAGCCTTTTTAATTCATTTCTTGATATAAAAACTTTGCTGCATGGATTTTCTTGTCTTACCTCAGCTCTGCATTCTGCTTCATAAAATTGTTGGTGGGCTTCAAAGCTTTGTGGTGAACCCTGGGGAAAGGGTGGTGGGGGGTCAAGGAAGAGAAAAGTGGCAAACTTAGCTTTTAACGACTCCATAAATTAGCATCACAAGGACGCAGAGGAGGTGGTTCACGTGTCCTACCAGCGTAACATCTCCCATTTGCAAATAATAACAAGTGAAAGCACAAAAAGAAACACGAGTGAATGAAAGGGGGCACATTTTAACCAGATGCCCTGCAATAAATAGCAGGCTCTGTAGCCCCCAGCTGAGAGCGGACATTTACATTTGGAAGTAGCCAGGCAGGGGGGCCCCACGGGACCGGAGCGTGTCTGCGTGTCAGCGCAGGAAACACTGAGCCTGCGTTTGTCCCCGCAACTTTTCAGGCAACAAATTTCAATGAGATGCAAATTCACGCGTGCGGCGGCGTGTGCACGGGGTGTGCATATAAAGCTGAGGGGAGGACAGACGCAGACAGTTGCGTCGTGGTCGGCCCAGAGAGGTGACATGCAGCCGCTTGCAGTCAAATTACCGCGCGTCCACAGAACACCGTTTTCCGTGGAGGATATTTTGGATCCCACAAAATTCACAAAGAGAATCAGCCCGACAGGTAGGACAGGTCAGACTCGCAGAGGACCGATAGAGAGAGGTGTGGTTGATGTCTTATGGAGCAAAACGGTCAATTGTCTATGAATTGCGTTTTCAGGAGATTCCTCCGGAGACGAATCGGTGGCGCACCCTCCAGCAGCAGGTGGAAGCTGCAGGCCGCAGAAGAAGGCTCCATGCCGAGGGAAGCAGGGTGCCACCAAGGCCAAGAGGCGTCGGATCCGCACCGCCTTTACTCTGGAGCAGCTGCAGATGCTGGAGCACAGCTTCCAGAGGTGCCACTACCTGTCAGTGCTGGAGCGGCACAGCATCGCTTCGGCCCTGTGCCTCTCCGAGACTCAGGTGAAGATCTGGTTCCAGAACAGGCGCACCAAGTGGAAGAAGGAGCGCCAGTCGCAGGGAAAGGAGGTCGAGGAGGAGCAGAGCTTTTTCACATCACACTTGTCATCGCACACTCATGTCTGCTACCCTCTGACCTCCAGTCCCCTCTACTGTCAGCAGCGCACGACGCTCCAGCTGGTGGCGCCTTATCACCATTACGTAATGCGTAAAAGCGCACAGAGTGACTACGCACAAATGGAGAAAGATGCGCTGTTTTTGTGTGGAATATGACCCTCTTTCAAGGGACAAAGCGTTTTTAATTGTTTGTAATGTAATTATATTATAACTTATTTTGAATTAAAACACTTTATAGAAAGGCGCTTCGAGTTATTCACTATCTTCAAGTTTATCTTCAGTCTACTTTCCAAATTATATTAAGCAAGAAATCGAGCTAAAACAAGACATATTACTAAATTTACCTCTTAAACGCATCTTAGTAAAACAAAGCATAAAGATTGGTGGTGGAGTACTAAATGCATTTCTCAAACATTTTTTAGAAAGCTAAAAAAAATAGATTTTAAAAAAGGAAACTTAGTGCTTAAAACATTTTAACACGGCGACAAACAAAAGATTACATTTAAGCAATATATTTGTTCAACTGCGATTTTATCACTGAGGTGACGCTGCTTGATTTGAAGAATTTGAAAAGGAAAGTTGTGGCTGGCCAGAGAATTTACCAGCTTCTTCAGACTTTTTCCACACTTCTCTGGATTCTGTGACGAAATATTATATAATGGCACGAGCCTGCATAGTTATCCCCTGAATCAAGGGTTTCATTGCCTAAAAAAGAGAGAGAGAGAAAGGAAGCATCATGTAATGACCTCAGAGCTGGACAGATAACATAAGAACCTCTCTCAGCTTCGTACACCCCCTCCCCCCTTGAGCACAGCTGTATGTAATAAAGAGCATATCTTATCCTCAGCCTTCACAACTCTGAACTCCATCTGTTATAGTTAAGGAGACCACAAAGTCAGTGCAAAATACAGTGTTGTGTACACTTTAAAACACTTTAATCATTGAATTATTATTCTTTTTGCAACACGTATAAGTTGAATTATGATAATGATGAAAAAGAGCTGACATGTAGTCATCAGCTATTGTTTGCTGACTGCTTGTAGCAAAACCCAGCTGAATCCACTGAAGTATATTAGGAACAGATGGCAGCAAAACAAAGCTAGTGGAGTTAATGGAGGCTGTTGTTAGACCCCTGAAGCCTGGCCAATATTGAAATTTCACTGTGGAAGGTTTGTTCATCAACAATAACAGGCTGAGATTGATGAGTGGAAGGATGAAACTCACAACTAATCTGAGCAGAGTTTAGGGAGCGGATGCTGTCGATCTGCTGCACAGACACAACTCAGCTGGGATTTGATCACTTTTATCACATTTCTAAAAACAAACTGAAGCTCAAGACACATGTTAATAAAATAATATGATAGTGCTGAAATAACCTAGTTGATGTGACATTGCTGTCTCATTAAAATGTAAGCAAAAATCAAACTACAAAATAGTGTAAATACACAGATGTCTCCTGTGATTAATGACCTGCCGTTAGTTGTTTTTTAAATAACTATTTCCAATAGTTCATCCAATAGTTTCGGTTAAATAATAAGGCATTTACTCAAAAATACATTTACCGTATAATCTTAAAAAGTAAAGCCTGCAGCATCCAAATTTAAATAAAGAAGGTAATTACACCCACACACACGCACACACAAGCCTGCATCTGTTAAGACTCAGAACAGAATAAGAAAGAAATTCCTCCTCTATGCATCACTGTATTACTCATTTAGTGGCTGGAGATTTTTTAAAAGGAACAGTTCTTTTGGACTGTTCTGGTACTGCTGACAGGAACATCCTCCTTCCACGCTCTCTGTCCCTGTCTCGGTCTGCAGAACACAACCAAACTACGTTCAAGCACGGATCACTGCAAAGCAGGTTGGTTCGCACCATGGCCTCCCAGTGAGGTCAGAGGTTTGAGACCCATCCTAACGGGTTGTTATTTCTCATCAGCCAAACACAAAACCTTTGATTTGCTTATTGTGGGTCAAAAGAGTTTCAGGTCATAGTTGTACTTACATAAAGACTTTATATCAATAAAGCTTATTCTAATGCAATGATTAAGCACAAACATTAACTTTCTGTCACATCTTAGGCAACTCTTTGACATTAAAAGTCACCAAAGCCATGCTCGGTAAGTTCTATTCTATTTTTTTTAACTCCATTAATAAGGGTCAAGGTCAAGGATGCCCATGTGGCTCAAACGTGAGAATTAATGATGCTGAGAGGAAGGAGAGAGCGGGAAAATTATGAATTGCTTCCAGTAAATAAGGGGGAATTATGGGATATTTAAAACTTATTGAAACCAGATTTTTTTTTTTTTTTTTTTCAAAAAGGTTGATGAAACAAGAAGGTCAGAGTGAGGGTTTATTCAATGGGATGTGACTTCAATAGGACCGAGAATACCGACCGTTCCAGGAAGATAACTATTTCCAGAAGGTCGACCGTCTGGTGCTCCCAGAGACCCTGGTCTTTTTTCTTTATTTTAATCCAAAGAAAGCACAATGAGGTTGACTGGATGGTTAATAATTCTTGGTCTTGTCCAGATACACACAGTTATTACCCACACATGAGAATCCTAATTATAGAGATTTTACCAGGATAATTGCAATATACGTAGATATACAGATGTAAACAAGTTTGATGGCATCGGGGGAATCAGGTTAGCTGTAAATTACATCAGCAGAACTCAGATCATTTATGCATTTTAAGGAGCAAAGCATTTGAATCAGATCTGTTGTAAATGACCCAACATTTTATTGTGACCTTCACAAAAAACAAAACACAATTTGACTTAGAACAAGAATTCCCGCCAGACTTCTCAAAACGCATTTCCCATCGCGACCTTATCACCTCCACAAACGAAAAACATATGTGAACTGATGTTCTGTCCAAACTGAGCAACGCTGCAGAAGTTTCTGCATTTTGTTTCGTCTGTGTGAACTTTCAATCTGTCTCTTTTTCTCTTTCTTTCTTTCTTCCTCTCTCTCTCTCTCTCGCTCTCCCTCTCTCCTGAGTAGGAATGTCACATGTGGAGATGCTCCTCCCCTCTGCACAGAGATGGGTGAGGGGTAAAGGGGGTGAAGGGCCATAAGGGAGAGATGTGACTGAGGAGAATGTGGGATAGCAGGAAGAGGAGGAGGCGTGCTGCTCTGCTGCTCCTGCTGGAGAAAATCCACTCCAGACAGATGCACTTCCTCCACTCCAGCATGACTGGGAGGCTGCTTTAAATCTTCCAGCTCAGGTTTTTTTTTCTCTTTTTTGTTGCTTTTCCTCTCTCCAGACTGTCTCGCTTTCACAGAAGAGGAAGAACTCCAGACCTCCACAAGCCCATCCTTTTTTCTCTCCAGAGTCCTTTCATGTTCTACTGAGACCCCACAAGGGTGTCAGAGCGACTCCAGACAGCTGAATCTTTGCATCTGCAGGTCAGATGTTGGATAATTGCTACTTCTGCTGCTAGCTTGAGACTCACACCTACTCTGCTTCATCTTTGTCAGTGTTCCCTTCAGGAGGCATGAGGGCAGAGGTGCTGGTCATTTGGCTGGGTTTGACCCTGTGTTGGGTCGTGGTCTGCGCACGAGAAGATGCAGAGGGGGAAGTTCAGGTGGGGCGAAGGCAAGGACTAGAGGACGGGAGACAGGTGGACCAACGGGATGTTGAAATGTCTGATGATCCTGCTAGAGATGTGGAAATTGACAAGCCAAAACCAAAGAAGAAGAAAACACCTGAAGAAATAGAAGCAGGTATGTAGATGCTCCGCGTGGATTTGAACTTTTCATGGGAACACATTTAAAACCTTTTCTCATCTCAACTTTCAATCGGAAAGCGCGGCCACTGGAGATGTCAGCCAGGCTGCAGGAGATTAGCGGGTTTCAGCTGTTATCTAGTCCTGCCTCTAATGCCATCCAGAGAATTCCTTGCGTCTGCATTCATGTGCTCGCACAAGCCCCCGCGTGTTACCCAAACCAAGTGTGTTTTTCTAATCAGCGCAGCAGAGGAGCCTGGGAATTTTGTTTTGATTAAAACCTCTCAGTGATTCAGAGATGGCGGAGCACACGCTCGCACTGGTTCAGCTGGTGGTTGACGGTTTCTTGGCAGCGTGTCCGCACCACTGCTTACATGACCCGCTCTCGCTGCCAGGAATCAGGGTCTGGTTTGAGACTGTAAAAGCTGTTGTTTTGCAGATAGAACAAGGCTTTACCATGACGGAGGCGCCTCAGGTGATACACAGATAAAAAACACAGTCTGGGCACCAGCAGAAATGTTTCCACTACTATTTCCATGAAGTGGGGAGACAGATTTTTATGGAGACCCATTTTCAGTAGCGCCACTGCCATTTCACTGATGTTTGGAACGGTAACTTTCCGCTGTGTAAGGGAAAACCACAGAGATGGCGGCCAAAGGTTTGGATTTAGGTTACAAAAGGAGGCCATGATTAAGAAACCAAATTCTTTTCAAATACTTTCAAGCAGTGTTTATCCATAGAATCCTCTTTCAGTTATTGTTGTCATGATGGACTCATTTCTCCCACAAATTGTCCATGAGATGTGTGTTCCTGGGAACTCAGTACTGAACAACCTCAATACAAAATAATATATTATTTCTGCATTCATTCATGTACTTTTTAAAAGAAAAAATAACTTTTTGAAATGTCTGAAGTACTTTGCCTGTGAGAGGCTCAAATATTTGCACTGATAACCAAGTATGCACTAATTAGGTCATTGACACATAACTATTTTCATGTTCTCCAGCCAATAACACACTAGAAAAATCAGCCTGTGAAATTCTGCTTCTGAAAGAGCTGTGAGAGTGCAGGCACTCATCCTCAGGAGAAATCGCATTTCATGAAACCACAATTGCATCTGAATAAAAAGCACAACAATTCCCAACACCAGATCTGAAGCAAGAGAATTCCAGAGCGTTCCACGGCTCGGATCGCCTTTGCATGGTCACAGCAGAGGTGAGAGACGGTGAAAAGTGGCTCCCTGGAGCATCGAAGCTGAGTTACGGACTGGCTGGATGTGAGGAAATGTTATGTTTAGTCAGGGTGGAACGCGTCCAGCTAACAAAAACAAGCCGCCGTGTTTCTACAGAGGAGTTTGATGATGGTTACATAATGGTAGATTTTATTATTTTTTTTAAAACGCTGACATAATGAAGCTGCTTCTCTCTGTAATATTCCACGCAGTTCACCACGGAACCGTCCATCCGTCGGTGTTACTGGACATGCAGGACATTTTTGTTTCACAAAATTTAAATAAAGCTGCCTTTATTTGGTGGCAAGAAGAAATAACCAGTTCGTTAATACACTTCAGAGAGTTTTTAAGCATCCTTCCTGATAAATTTCACTCTAATGTTGCCTCGACACCAGTTAAATACAATAATAATACGGTCTTTTTCCTCCTCTGGGTCCACAGTAAAGCAAATCAGTAAATGAAAAATAATTTTCTGGATGTTAACATTGGTTGGGAGGACTTCACCTGGAGCTTCTGATTGCTTCATCGAAACAGATTCTATAGATCACAAAATGAAAACAACCTGAGAAAACTGTTCCAATTTGTTATCCTGTCTCTAATACTTTTCTCTCTCTTTCTTTCTCTCTCTCTCTATCTCTCTCTGAAGCTAAAGCTAAGAAAGCAGCAGAGAAAGAGGCCAAAGCAAAAAAACAGAGCGCCCCGAAGCCCACAAAGAAGCCAAAGCCCCCGAAACCCACCAAAAAACCCAAACCACCCAAACCAACAAAGAAGCCGAAGGCACCCAAACCCACCAAGAAACCAAAGGCAACGACCACCTCGCTGCCGCACACCCAGCCCCCCACTGTAATTAAGGAAGAGGAGAAGATTTTGACAGAACTGGATACATGTAGGTCTTCAGTTGGCGCAGTGATGCCACAAACAGGCATTTGCATTGTTGAATATTGCAGATTTAATCAAATGCAATCATTACGTCTGCAGAAGTATTGGCAAAAGTTGCCATTTTTATCCAGAAACTCGATCCTTACTCTGATCTTTTTATCAGTTCAACCAGTGACTCTAAAGCCGTTTGAGGAACCTGTTGAGCCCGGCCTGCCCGAGCCTTCCATAGGTCAGTGAACCCTGAGACTGGAACTGAACAAAGCAATGAGGAACAAAGCAATAAATGTTGCGACTTTCATGAAAAGAACAACTGAATCGGTATAAAATCATCTTGGCTGTTTCATTGAGCCTTCTGGTCTGTGTTTTTGACAGATGTCTGGGCTGATAAGAAAGAGGTCACGACCCCTGAGGTCATGTATATACCAGGTATTTCGGTCAAACCTATAGGTTTCTAAGGTTTATTGCTTGATATAGATTGTAAATCATGATTATAATATGTTATATCTACTTGTGTTTCAGAGGAAACCACACCCGTCCCATTTCTCGTCCCCTGGTATGAAGAATACGATTACTCCGACCGTACGTCACCATTAGATCTTTTCCCATCAGAGGAGCCTCATGTGGCACCTGTGCTACAGATGCTGACTATCCCATCTGAGTGTTTTCTGTCTGATTTATTCCCAGTGGCTGCAAAGAAAAAGGAGGAAGAGGAGGAGAGAGCTCGCAAAGAAAAGGCAGAAAAAGGTGTTTGAATTTTTAGGGGTTTTTATTGCTGTTTTTTATTGAATCGCTTGGATCTGACCAAGACTGAGAGCTGCCTAAAAGACTTCTGGCTGATTCAGTAATGATGACGTCAGCTGGCAGTGAGGGTTGTTACTGAAACGGTCTGTGTGTCACATGATTTAACACTGACGGATGTTTGAGCAAACACAAAACACACACGAGTGAGTGTGAAGGCTCCATATGGAAATATTTACTGCCTGTCTGAAACATAGACTTTTACCCATGTTGTTTTCTCATTATGCCGGGAAGCCGAGCGGTTGAAGAAGCAGTGGGAGGAGGAGGAAGAGGAGAGGCTGAAGCAGACATCTGTGCCTGCTAAACCGAAAGGTAAAAGAATGACATCAACAGTAGTCAAAATATTTGTTTAGTATATTAAGGTCAAAGCACATTTTGTTCTTCCAAGACTGTCCTCCGCTTGGCCTGGAGTCCCATCGGTTGGAGGAGGACCAGCTGCTGGCTTCCTCTCAGTCCCGTCATGGATTTTCAGCTCAGCGGGGGCGACTCAACATGCAGGTAAACATAACCTTCCACCTCGCCCAGCACTGGTTTGGAAAATTGGGATAATGGCGGGGTTGTGGTCCAAATTTGTTCTCAAGTCAGGATGACAAACTGGTTCTAAAAAGAGCTGTGGTCAACTGCAGGGTTCTGAAAACGACGATGACCTGTACGGTGGTGCGTGGTGCGCAGAGCCAGAGGAGACTAACCACTGGTTCCAGGTGGACGCCCGCAGAGAGGTGGAGTTTACCGGGGTCATAACTCAAGGAAGAAACTCAGAGACGCAGTGAGTCCATCCTTAACCCTTAATCCTTTATGGCAGTAATGTCAGTGTCTGTTTTTTTGGAAAACTGGTGGGTTTTTTCTACCAGCTATTCTGTTCAGACTTGGACCAGTTCGTTTAAAAAGAGGGTCATTGGCATTATCTCGTAAAGTTTTAATCCAAAAAAGTGAAAATGACTTTCTTCCCAGGGATGACTTCATGTCCTCCTACTTTGTGGCCTTCAGTAACGACAGTCGTGACTGGACGACGCTGCACGATGGTTATGCCGAATGGGTGAGTGGTGTTTAAAATGCAGCGCACGTCAGTCTGCCAAACATTTTAGTTTAACTCCGTGCAATCGTCCCTTCCAGTTGTTCTACGGCAACGTGGACAGGAACACCCCAGTAATGAACCAGTTTTTCACGCCCATGGTGGCGCGTTACCTCCGCATCCTTCCCCAGAGCTGGAACGGCAGCTTGTGCCTGAGAGCTGAAGTCCTGGCCTGCCAACTCCCCAGTCAGTTATACAGTTAACATTATGTTACACCAATTTATGGCTTGTAATTATTTAATTAACTATTTTTTTCCCATCTTCCAGGCACCTACCACAGTGAGAATGAAGTGACTCCAACAGATGAATTGGACTTCAGACACCACAACTATAAAGACATGAGACAGGTCTGCATTTCATCTGCAGCAAGATGAAAAATAAATGTTATCCATCATCCAAGTGTTTTCCTCCTTTCTGCCGTCCAGATGATGAAGGTGATAAATGAAGAGTGCCCCAACATCACCAGGATCTACAACATTGGAAAAAGCTACCAAGGCCTGAAGATGTATGCCATGGAAATCTCTGACAACCCTGGAGAGCATGAGACAGGTACACGGTGGCCTGTGTGTTACCATGACAACAGAGATGGACCATATAATAACAACATTTTTATGGTCAATGAGCTCCAAGCTCCTCTTCCTCAACCTGGTTCCCAAACAGTTCACCACAGAGCAGAAATCTGGTTTTTACCACGTTTCTGATGCTACCTGTGTTTACCTGTCAACAGGTGAGCCGGAATTCCGTTACACCGCCGGTCTCCATGGTAATGAAGCACTGGGCCGAGAGCTTCTTCTGCTGCTGATGCAATTTCTGTGCAAGGAGTACAATGATGGAAATCCCAGAGTGCGCCGCCTGGTGGACGGAGTGAGAATACACCTGGTGCCGTCTCTGAATCCTGATGCCTACGAGATGGCGTTTGAGATGGTATGAAAGGCCTTTGTCATAAAGCTATGAGGTGTTTCCAATCAGACCAAATCAAAATTTTAACAACTAATATTACAAACAGGAGATGGAGAAGAGATTTGTGAGATAAAAGAACTCAAGACACTTCGGCCTTCATTATATCAGCAGTTTGAAATTATTGGATTCAGAGGAGATAGCTGTCCCATTTTGCCCACAGGGCTCAGAGATGGGAAACTGGGAACTGGGCCACTGGACAGAGGAAGGTTATGACATCTTCCTGAACTTTCCAGACCTCAACAGCGTCTTGTGGGGAGCTCAGGACAGAGGATGGGTCCCACGCATCGTGCCCAATCACCACATCCCCCTGCCGGAAAACATCTTCAACACCTCCGTGAGTGTGTTGCACATTTACCGTGTGGTCATCCCTCCACCGTGGCACAAAAGCATTTGTGTGCTTCTCGCTCACACAGCTCGCTGTGGAGACAAAAGCTATCATTTCCTGGATGGAGCGCACCCCATTTGTGCTGGGAGCCAATTTACAAGGGGGAGAAAAACTGGTTGCGTACCCTTTTGACATGCAGCGCCAACCACAATCGGTGGGTGTGTGTTACAAAGATAAACTGCCCATCAATAATAGCACCATTAACCAACTATCCTCTCAACCCGTGATGTTTAAGTTCGCTGATACCCGGCGTTGGAGAGGCAATAATGACATGAACGAGGAGACTTGGGCTCGCATTCAGCGCCAGAACGAGGGAGCCCTCCGGGAGACGCCCGATGACGCCATGTTCCGGTGGTTGGCCATGGCATACGCCCACAGCCACCTGACCATGACGGAGACCTACCGAGGCTCCTGCCACGGCGACGATGTGACGACGGGCCAGGGTATCGTCAACAGAGCCAGCTGGAAACCAGTAGTGGGCAGTAAGTGTCAGAAACAATCCACGTTAAAGAGCTCAACAAGGAGTGACACAGATCTGTCAGTATGAAACTATTAAACCAGGAACAACTGATCAGTGAAAAGCTCTCCACAGGTATGAACGATTTCAGCTACCTGCACACCAACTGCTTCGAGCTGTCCATCTTCCTGGGCTGTGACAAGTTTCCCCATGAAAGTGAACTTCCTCTCGAGTGGGAGAACAACAAGGAGTCCCTGCTGGCTTTCATTGAGCAAGTACGAACTGAGCTCCAAGTAGGAGAACTGAGGCACAGAACCCCATTTAGAGTTAGACAGGACGGCTTATTCGCTCCTGCATCGTGGATACTGGGCAAACATATAAATGATCCTTGCCAATCAGGCGGTTTGGTGGTTTGAATCATTCTGGGAGCTTCTTTTTGTGCTGAACTGACTTCGGGACTGAGAGTGTCATCCTAAAGCATCCACGTTGTCTTTTTGAAACCGAGGTACATCGAGGGATCAAGGGAGTAGTGAGGGACGTGGAGGGAAACCCGCTGGCTAATGCCACCATATCTGTGGAGGGAATATGGCACGATGTCAAAACTGGTATGTTGGGTACAGCGTATAAAGGCTCATCGCGTGTGTTTTAGATAAGCTAATAATGTATCATCACTTCTTTATGAATGGCTGATCCATTGAAACTTTGCATTCTCCCAAACTGTTTAATTCAATCTAGCCGCTGGGGGAGATTACTGGCGGCTGTTGAATCCCGGAGAGTACAAGGTGACAGCGAAGGCCGATGGCCACACCTCGCAGACCCGACTCTGCATGGTGGGCTACGACTCAGGGGCCACGTCGTGCAGCTTCACCTTAGCGAAGTCCAACTGGGACCGCATCAAGCAGATCATGGCTCTCAATGGTAAGAGGCCGATCCGAATCGTCACGAAGGCGAACGTGGTAAGAACAACCCCTGCCAGCAGCGCGGTCGCCACCACCACGGAGAGCCACGCCAGCATGCAGCGGGCCGAGCGGCTCAGGCGGCTCCGGATCCTCCGCCTACGGAGGGTGCGTCAGCAGCGGCTCCGAGCCAGACAGAGCACCACTCCCACTACCACGACAACCACCACCACCACCACCACGATGGCCCCAACAACACCACCGGAAACAGAGAGGACAACTTCCTGGTACGACTCCTGGTTCCCAGTAGACAGCTGGTTCACCGAAAACCCATTTGACAGCATCGACCTGAACTCGGAGCCCACACAGGATTATCCTTTTGAATACACTATTGACTGATTATTACAAACACATGTACATTATAACAAATAGTTACAACAGTGATTAAACTTCATAACACAAAGGTTATTAGACACATAGTTGCAACTTGTTGGGTAAATTCTGACCACAAATGCAGTTATAAAGGAAAGTGTGTGTTGTTTTTGATAAATTTGCAGAGGACTGATCTGCTGAGCAGATACATCGATACCTGTACTGATCCTTTAGGCCACAATGCAAACGAGATACATCCTTAATTATGTATGGATGATTTTAATGGCTTTACAATAGTTACTGCTGTCAGTGAATGTTCACGATGCATCTGAATAAAAGATTATTTTCTGAATGTCCATTAGACTGTTATTTTGTGGCTGAATGTGGAACATTGTGTTGCACTTAACAGAGATATTAAAAAAAACAGAACTGCAACAAATATGTACATTTGTCAAAACAGATTTATTAAAAATAAGACAACTCTGAGGGAAAGTCAACTGAATCCTTCAGTATACATTCTCATTCCATTCCATCCATCCCATAGAGTCCATACATATTCGCTGGTGCAGGTCGGCACCAAAGATGAAGTCCTGCTCGAAGTCCTTGGCAGGGTGAGACCAGCGAGGGCTGAGGCACGCGCCGTGCACGCCGCAGCAGCGGCAGCAGCTACGACTGGGCTGCTTTGCCTTTTCTGTTCTTTCCTCTGGTGTAACGGAAACTCTTGAGTGGGTCCTTCCCCCGGGTGTTCTGGAAGATCAAGACAACACTCAAACAGTCCGATCGCTGATCGTTCAACTGAAATTTTAATTACTTTAGGCATCAAAATAAATAATCAGTCACTCCAAACAATATGTAGGCTAGCAGGTCTTTTATTTCTTCACATTTTAGTGAACACACCATCAAAGTCTCACCTTGAAACTTGTCTTCACGACTCCTAGTTTTGGTTTTTCTTTCCTTTTCCTTCTATTTTTGCATGATAGTGGGTTTATCACATTCCTCAGCGTGTCTGGAACTGCAGCAAATGGATGTCAGAGTTATTGCTTGGTGACTCAGATTTGGTGTATAAGTGGTGCGTTTGTGAGCCCGTCTCACTCAGGTAATCAGGCAGGTTCCTCAGGTGCGGTTTGACCACAGCGGGATGGAGGTCTTTGTCATGTCGGAGTAGCTGCAGATCTCTGGGATTGTCCTCAAAATACGTCTGAGTGACAGCAGCGACATTCGATCAGGAAAGGTTTGCGTCTCCCGGAAGGTCTCGGCAGACGAGCAGCCGTCACTTACTTTGAGTTTTTCGGAGTTTAGCAGCTCCTGCTTGATCTCCTTCAGCCTGGCCTCCCTCACTGCCTGCTTGGTCACCGAGCGCATGGCGTCCTGGACACAGACAGAGCACACGTTCAGCTTCACAGCCCTGTCAGCTTAACAAAACCAGTGCCAGGAAATCAATGCTCATTTGACCACATTCTGACTGAGGACAGACAGCTCCTGATGGGGAACACTCACCCTGCACCTGTACCTGAAGCCTTCAATCTCTTCCATCTTGAACTTATAAGGTTTCAGCACGCTGCCAGAGTGATCTACAAAGAACCCAGAGTGATGAAAGACATGCTTTGATTTAAAAACAAAACACAAAACCCAGTTTCCTCACTAAAAAACACATGCTCAACTTTCAGCCTTACCTCCAGTGAGAGCTTCCTCCACGTCTGACAGCAAAGCGACCTCTTTGTGAGATATGAAGGACAGAGCCGTGCCGGGGTTGTCCGCTCGCGCCGTTCTGCAGAACCCCACAGACAAACCACCCGGAGGATCAGAGCCAGACTGAGGCAGCAACACAGCCAAGAGCAGACGGGCCGAGGACAGGGCTGAATAACTTACCTTCCAACTCGATGAATGTACGATTCTACAGTTGTGGGGAAATCAAAGTTGATGACATTGGAGACGTTTTGGAAATCGACGCCTCTGGAGACTCCAAACTCTTTGTCCTTGCTCCTTAAATAACAACATTGTGAGTTGACTTAGTTGACACATTAACTATTATTGTTTTTCATACCTAAAGGGTTCAACTAGGCTACATTATGTGTTAAAATGCACCTTTTCTATGCTACTGACTGAACAATTTTATACTGTTCTGAAAATGACCCCATTTTCCAGATCCCAGTCCACTCACTTTCCTGCCGAATTCTTCTTTTTCTTCCCTTTGCCTGCAGCCGCCTCAGCAGAAGCAGCGCCCTCAGCCGGAACGGCCAAACTCTCCTCGTCTGCCGCGATGATGTAATCGTAAAATCCCTGATTGAACTGCGAGATGATGTGACACCTGCAGACAGGCGTGAAAAAGCTCAACTAACCTGTTCGCTCATGAAACACACGTACACAATGGAAATACCTCACATATATACCTAGAGGTTGGCCTCACCTGGACCCCACTGGCAGCTCAGAGTTTAAAACGCAGGTGGGAATGCCGAACTGCTCCAGGAAGAGCTTGAGCCGGTAGCTCCTGTCCACGGCTCCCACAAACAGCAGGGTCTTACCCTGAACCAGCCGCAGCTTCAGCAGCGTGTAGATGAGCAGGAACTTGTCCTCCTCCTCGCAGTTGATGCTGTACTGCTGCAGCTGGCTGCTGTCAGGCAGCTGAGAGCCCTGCAGCTTGAGGATTATCTGAGTGAAAATGGAGCCAGACCCAAGAATTTTCAACAAGAAGGCTGAAGCATAAAAACAGTTTTGCACTCACTGATGTTCAACCTGATGCATTTATATTTAGAAAGGCCCATTTATGGTTACTTAAAGAATAGCGAAACCAGTTAAAATTAAAGACGTGAAGGTCTGGAAGGCTATAAATGTGGAAAATTAAATTACAGGATTGTGTAGCAGCAGCTCCTTTAAGGATTGAACGTCCTCAGACAGAGTAGCCGACATCAGGAAGGACTGGTAGATCTTTGGCAAATGGCTGTTTAAAGACAACAGATGGACGTTAAAGAGAAAGAAATAAAAACAAGAGTCCTTCAATCAAACTCAGTCTGTGTATCAAAATGGTGATGTCATGACGTCAGCAATGAACGGCACAAAAATATTAGGACAAAAGAATTTATGTGGTGTTCAATGGTGCAGCTTGGACGTAAATAAAAGTGTTCTAAATCGGTGGTTACGTTCTCACCACAGCAGGTTCTTCAAATCTGCCTCAAAGCCAAAAGAAAAGAGAAGGTCAGCCTCATCCACTACCAGCATCTCCAGGGATGAATGTAGGAGGAGGTTCTGAGCATTCAGGTGGGCCAGGATCCGGGATGGGGTCCCCACCACGATGTCAGGCTTCTCCATTAAGATTGGCCTGGTTTGATACAATAGAGAGAATCAACAAAAAAAAAGCATGCAAAAACTGTAATTGCATTAACTAGTTGTTTTTTTTTAAATTACCTCTGTGTTGAAACATCAGCTTTTCCAGAGACGTCGGCCACTCGGACATCCCTGGAGCAGAATGCCGTTAACTGTCTGATCATGGTCTGAACCTGCTGACCCAGTTCTTTGGTTGGTACCAGGATCAGTGCTTTAACATCCTGCTCACGGACACTCTGAAGACCCCAAACACAAAGAAAGTGGTAAAGAAAATAATCAGCTGGCTGCAGTATGCACACCAGACAGACCCCAACCCTCTGATTCATATTCTGATACCTGAAGAATAGAAATTCACTTTTCTAATCAGTGTTGTTGGTTTGCTCACCTGTTTGGAGGCCAGGATGCGCTGTATGACAGGTACAGCATAAGCCGCTGTCTTTCCAGATCCGGTCCTGGCACGGGCCAACAGGTCTTTCCCTTCCAGGGCTAAAGGGATGGCTTTCTCCTGGATCAGAGTGGGCTGGGACCAACCAAGATCCGCAACCGCCTTCAGTGGGAACAAGGTCAAGAAGCCGATTTCTTAAACCTTTCTTCAGTATCACAAAGTCTTTTAATTCAAAAGCATCCAGCATTTCCAAATTTTATGTTATTTGAGAGTCAATGGGTGAAATGACATTTGACAGCGGTTACTTTGTAATTGTTATTATTAGTTTCTGCATAATAATGATAATTTCCATTACTTCCAATAAATCTGAATTCCATTTCCAATGGCAATTAAAAGTTAGAGAAAAACATGGACTCGTTTGATAAACAACGTTTATAATATTCCGAGACTTTTGTCACACTGTAAACACGCACTGACGTAGTCTATAATTCTGTCGAACTCTTCTCATTTATCTTTGCTGTTCAGTCTTCGGATGCTGTTTTATCATGCCCCCACAGGTTTATTTAAGATCAATTGTCAACGTATAACAGTCGGTTACCTTTAAAAGACGGTCATCTATGCCCATTTCGTGAAACTGTAGCCTCTCGGAAGCCATCTCTCAGTCCACACGCACACGTGTGTCGCACAATTTTTGCGTCATGGTGAGTTCACGGACCACGAATGAGGCGCTCTGTTATTTTACTTCACAGTTCCATTCGAGTGTTTGCAACATTAACAGAAATAATTTTAAATAATTTCAGACATTTTGATGACTGACATTAATCCATATTTTTAAAAGTATTTACCGTTCAAAGATTTGCATGTATTTAAAGCATTTAAACTAATTCTCATGATTCTAGCTCGGCTATATTACAGCATAACTGGGGTTTAAAATAGTAGTTTAGAACATTACTTAATTTACCGAACAAAATAATAAACTGTCCACTAGAAGCGACAATAAAAATAACAATAATGATAATGAGTTTAGATCGCATATGGTACTAACCAAAGTCTTCCACGAGATGGCGACAAAGCGCTCAAATGTTCAAACCCCAACGTCACACAAACCGTGATTAAATATAAAAATAATCAAGGGGGTTATTGTAGGCGATCGACCTCTTGGTGCTGCCTAGACAAAAGCCACACGAGTTAAACTTTATTATTTTTTCTATATATAAAGCCCAGTTTGCGGAACCATGCGTCTCGTTGAGGACTTGTTGAGCGGCGGGTGGAGATGAACGCGTCTGCACGGTGGATGCTCCTCACCCTCTCATCCATCCTCCTATAGCGAATAAAAGAATCAACATGGCCGCGGAGCTACTCGCCTTGTAACATCACCGAGACACAGAAAAAAATTAAAAAATCACAGGTAAATAAAAAAACACATTCGGATACAATTCTGCACGTCTGCGATTTTAATATTATTGCCTATATTTGCCTGTATTAAAAAAAACAAAAAACATGTTATACTGTTAACCAAAACAAAGCCACAGGTAAATTTTTACTAGTGATACTACATATTTTTCTCCCGTTTTGTTCATTGGCGTTTTATTTGGGTCTCTGTTTTCAGTAGAAATGGCGTTTATGTCCCGGTTCTCTCGGTCCCGGAGCAGCTCCAGGTCTCCGAACCGAAAGGACAACGAGCGCGCCTCGCCGACCCTGACCGTGTCCGAACTGGAGCGGCTGCTGTGCACGGGAAAAACCGCCTGTAACCACGCAGATGAAGTGTGGCCGAGGCTCTATATCGGAGATCAGTGAGTGTGCATTAACATCGATTATAGACGTAGAAAAAACTATGAAAGTTTTAACAGAAAGCAGAACTTTATCTCAGATTCGTCTTGCAATAAAGGAGCCAACGCCCCAAACCTATTAGCTAATGACTTTCCTCAGATATTGATTGAAAACAAAACCCAATTCTTTCCCCTGGCAGGCATCTTTTACGCGTGCGTAAAGTTGCTACTGTCATTTTACGTGTTTGGCCTGAGACGACAGTGCAGATTCCAAAGTTTAAGCCTAATTTGAAAGATTGAGCGTCTGCTTGTGTGTGATCCGATTAAAATCTCTGCAGAGACATCGCCTCAGACCGACGTGAGCTGACCAAACTCGGCATCACGCATATCCTCAACTGCGCCCAGAGCAAATGGCGCGGCGGAGCGGAGCATTACGCGGGGATGAACATCACCTATCACGGCATCGAGGCCCACGACTCCCCCACCTTTGACATGAGTGTCAACTTCTATCCTGCCGCTGAGTTCATCCACAAAGCTCTCACTAGCGGAGGTTAGACCTTAAACGACACCACTGGGAGCTGGATCTCGTGAAACCAGCCTCATTTCATAGAATGAAAGCTAGTTAGCAGAAGCATAATAAATATTATGTAAAGACTGAAGCAGCATATTTGGTGTGTGTGTCCAGGGAAAGTGTTGGTCCACTGCACAGTCGGAGTGAGCCGTTCAGCAACGCTGGTGCTGGCCTACCTGATGATCAGGCAAAACCTGACCCTGGTGGAGGCCATCAAAACTGTGAAGGACCACAGAGGCGTCATCCCCAACCGGGGTTTCCTCCGCCAGCTCAACGGCCTGGACGGCATCCTGAGAGAGAGCCGTAAGATGTCACAGCAGAGCTAAGAAAAAAACAAAAAAAACAACACAACCCCCCCCCCCCCCCCCGGTGGTACCTTGTAACATTCTGGGGTCAGTTTAGGGGTCTGTTTTTAACACTGTAGGTGGAGCTAAATTACAGAATGTTGCAAAAAACCTATTTACATCAGTTGAGGCACCGCGGTCGATGGGTTTGCTCATTTAAATGACCCTAAATCCAACTTGACAACATGCATATTTATGGTTGTTTCGCTTTATTGCAACATTTTTTTAGTGTCAGAGCCTAAACTGCCAGTAAAAGAAGAGTTTATTAGACACAAGTTAGCAGATCCAGTATTCAGGTGGTTTTTTATTATGATACAAATGGTGATCAAATACTTTGTAGCAAGCTTGGACAGCTTATCAAGCCTTTTATCCTCCTCAGCGTCCGACAACAGAAGTATTTCCTGTGATTCTGAGCTAATCGAGTTAGCCACTGCAGGCTAGCTCAGCAGCCACAAGGTATCTAATAACCACTTCACCAGTGAACTTGTTAGCTGATGAATGCATTATTATCCATGCAGACATTCATGGGAGATTATTAGTGTTTATTGAGAATATCATCTTTTTTCTGGAAGAGCATCAATATAGCACAAATATGGGGGCGTCTGCATTGGTAGTGTTATATAAATCTCACCTCCCAGATGAATGAAAACAGTCATTATTACGGTTATTGCACATAACCAAAGGAATATCGATGTTATATTTGATACCTGAAAGTATGCCATTTTAAAACTGGAGTCAGATTAACTTCAAGATCCTCAGAAGATGTTGTGGATCTTCTTCAGGACTCTCTTCTCTTTTAGAAGCAAAACTCTTCCTCTTGTCGTCACTTGAACGAGGTTTTTGTCTTCGGGTCATCGGTTTGATCTCCCGATCCCCTTTAAAACAAACGTCTCCTCATTTACATTCAAGCTTCCCAAACAGCGAAGGATTGACTCTCTCCACATTTGGCTCCTCAGGCCCCCTGCAAGCGTGCGTGCACACTCGGTGCACTCACAACACTCCAGTTTTTTAAGTGGATGATTTGTGTAAAATGTCTTTTCTAAAACTGGGTTTAAGGACCAACAGGCTGGACGGGTCTTCCTACAGTTTTCCCACTGCCCTAGACGACTACCAGTAAAATCCCAACTACTGTTTCCTCAGTTCTGCGGCGCCTGAACTGGATGCTTCGTGATCAAATATATTGAGTATTGGATTTTTTTAAACCTTTTTTTTGTAATAGGTATCGTTTGTGATCATGTGAAATTCAGCCTGTAGATGCAGCTGTTCTGAAGACCATTTGGACGGGATTAGCATAACAAAGGGAGGCTAAAAGACTCCCTGTGTCTTTGTTCCAGATGCAAAAACTGAGGTAGATCTGAGCTGGAGCTACACTCCTCCGAGTTATATCTTAGCAAATGTCAAAACATAACTGTATAAGTTATGCATTTTATATTCAGAGGTTCTTTAGAGTCGTCCTTTAAGGCATTTAAACAACTTCCAGTCTGGTATATCATGTCAATGTTGCAGTGACTGTTAGCTATTTAGAGTAGAACTCTAATAATCCAGTATACCAGCACCAGAGCTCTTCAGTTCAGTTCAGCAGTGGGAGAAAATACCACAAATGTGCCGTTGCAAAAGCTACAAACTGCCTGGGTTTCAGGAGAGCATGAGCAGTGCTGTGCACGGATCTTACAGTCTGTGCTATTTTTCTCAAGTGACAAATGATACAGGATCAGATGCTGAGATTTAAAACCATTTTTTTCCTTAAAAAAAACAACAAAAAAATCCTGTGTATCGATGATTACCTCAAGTATTGTGTATTTTTTGTGTTCTGTGTCTGTGCAGTTTTAATGCCGCCACCGTGATATACTTGTGAATAGGGTGAGACCTGAACTTATAACTTATATTAAAAAGAACGTAAATTAAAAGCTAAGGTTTGCTCTGTCACTTTCAGGGATTTTCAGGAGTCATTGTATTGTTGCAGTCTCATGTCAAACTATGACATTTAACAAGGACACTTTATTTTAGCTATTTGGCAGCCAAAAGATTAATTTAAGCAGGTTTTGAAAATTTTGGATTATCCTATTTTGTAATAATAGCAGACAATTTCAAGAAGGTGTCACTTACGTAATGGGAATTATTAAAGGATTGGATTGAAAACGAGCTGCATTTCTCACCTCTGCCGCTAGATGGGGGCCAAAACCGGAAACCGTCGAAATGTAAACACAGCAATGGATTCTGGGTAAACAAAAATAGCAGCAGTCTGTCCTGAACATTGACTGAAGAGAGTGAAAGCAACTATGTCCCCTCGATTTCTTTTATACCGTCTGTGGTGTTGTGCACAGTCAACACCCATCGTATGATTTATAACTCTTAACTGTTACTATTGTGCTTTAACTGTTGCATTTAAGCTGGCTTTGGGACCAAGCAGTCATTCAGAAAACCGCTCTGAGTCAGAGCGTCAGAGATAACAGAGACATTCTCCGCAACATTCCAAAATAATATTGACTTTATGTTTTGGTGAAACTGTTTAGTCACACTTTAACGTCCTGTAAAGTCTCAACTGATCAGAACTCTTCTGATTCCTTTTGCTAATCTTCACTAGTTAAAACAACACAGCATTTTTGGATTTATGTTTTGTTTCTGTGGTTTTACTTTTCTGTCAAGTTTCCTGTTGATATTATAATATATGAATTTTTTTTACAGAAAGGTTTTTTTGTTGTTTTACATTTCTTTTTCTAACTCTGTACTCTGAATTTCTTTAAAGGAGACTATGCCTTAATCTGTCGACTTTTACTTTTTGTCTCTACAAATTTGTTTTAACGGTGAATTCAGTATTTATTGAATGTCTGTACTCAGTCGTAAATAAAGAAAATACTTCCAGCACTGTTTTTTTCAGTTTTAGTAATAACAATCCTTGAAATATATAGAAAAAAATAATAGAAAATGCAGATATTGCATATACCTATACATAGAATTTTGAAATTAGGTGTTTAACACCTTGAAGTAAAAATCAATAACTTTTCTGTTTTGATTTTTTTTTACCTTCATGAGGAAAAGTAACATAAACAACACATAAACACCACATAAAATATGCTGACATTTTCATCTCAGATCAACTCATCTGGATTTGATGTTACGCTTATGGGAAAGTTTGAATCAACCAAGCCGACTTTCAAACACGTCCTGAGCCATGTCAAGTTTCACTGAGAAACAGGGGGTCCAAACATCTCCATGGTTTCCAGAACTAGAGAAAGATGATCCAGGAATGAGTTGACTGACACTCGGAGGATCCGCGCTTCATCTGCTCGCCACCTCCTGAAACGCACAGAGCAGCAGCGTAGCAAAGGTCACTGGCGTGTTTATAGTTCAAGGAGGAACAAAAATGGGTTCCTTACACAGAAAGGGTGCTGCCAGACAGTGTCAGCTCCTTTTCTATGCCACCTTTCCTTGGCTCCCTGTCTGGTGACAGCGAACGCAGGGCGATGACGGCCTCACGGGAGGATGGGAAGGGAACGTCCAGAGAGCTGTAAAAAGGGTCAAGGACAAATCTTCCATTTCAAAACAGTAGCTTTTTGTGTGGCTTACCCACCCATAGAGTGGTTGTTGTGTGGGGTTTTTATTATTTTTATTTTGTCTATTCTGTGTCTATCTTTAAATTGCATGAAGCTCAACTGAGAGCATATGTGTATGTATGTAGATATGCGTCTGTGTGTAAGATTGCCACTGAAGACTAGACTAACAACTGCAATAAGTCCACAAATCTTTATCTTTCAGTTGAATATGAGAAGTGAGAAGCCTCAGATTTGACAACGCTTTTTTCCTTTTATGGTGTTTGTCATACATGAGAACTAAACTACAAGTTCATAAAAACGCAAATAACTCTCAATGATACATCGCCTGAGCTCTTATTTAAGGATACAATTCCAGTTTTCCGGATTCATTCTTTACTTCTCCCTCTATCGCCGCCATCGCAATTGATGTTTAAAGAATATGATGTTTCCGGAGAAGAAGAAGAAGAGCTTCCGGTTGTCTGTGCCACTGTGAGGTTGCGCTCCTGCCCCCCTGTGGAGGGAAGTAGTAAAGCAATTGTTATCGACAACATAACGTTAACTGTCAATCTTTTTTTTTAAGGAAATTAATTAAAACTATTACAATGTCTTGATATCTTTTTTGACATTGATAAAGGGTAATACACAATAGCTAACAATGTCAAATAACAAAGTGTTATTTAGGATTATTCTTAAATAAATCTTTATATTATGAGTTGACGATTCTCTCGTTTTCCACCGTACTGAAAAAAATGCAGGTTTTTGAACAACATTCTTCTTAAATCCTAACAAATCACTATTTAAATTACATATTTATTTTAAAAGTGTCATTTCAGCATCAAAAGCAAACATTCACGGATACGCGAATTTTTTTCGAACTCTTGAATATTTCTAAAGAACAATTTAATGTCAGACTTTGTACTTTAATCTCCGCCCCGCACCGCTAGACTTTTATTTTGTAGTAGCGCTGTCAAACTCAGCTGTGCGTCGCTTCACCGAAAAGGTCTCTGTCTATCTGTCTGTCTGTCTGCCTGTCCAACCGCTTCATCGCTGTCTCCGTCGATGTCGTTGCATCAAGGACCATGAAAGCGCCTGTGTTAAGAATCGAGTGAAGACTGTCTTTTATGTAGCCAGTTCGGGTTTTCGGGGAGCGACGACTGACTTCTCTTTTCATTGCTGCGGCTTTCACTCAAGTGAGTGCACGTTGAAGTGGGACATATCGGAGACGGGATAACTATTCCAACATAAAAGCAGAAATACTTACGTTTTCCTGGAAGCTGCAGGAAGAACAGAAGGAGACATATTTTGTAACCCGTACTACTATTTAGTTTCGGATTAATAAGCTTTATTGTTGAATCAGGCTCCTTGATTCCTGTGTATTTTGAAGGCATAACCAAGCATCCAAAACCAGCTGAGCAATCGCTGTAAAGGATCGTACATGTGTAGAAGCAACATTCCACTGTCGACTGTATCTCAGTCTACTGAGTTTGTTTCTTCCTCCTCCAGTTTTGTTCCATGGCGACGGTGTCTAAGTGCACCGGCACCCTCAGAGACCTTCAGCTGGCCCTGCAGTTGAAGATCGAGGAGCTGCGACAGAGAGACGCGCTTATCGATGAGCTGGAACTGGAGCTCGACACCAAGGATGATCTAATCAGGCAGCTGCAGATAGAGCTGGACCGGTACCGCAGCTCGTCCCAGCAAGCTCTCAGCTCCCAGGAGACAGCAAACACAGGTATGTCAGTGAAGTTACACCTTGCATCCACTAGTTGCACTAGCATCACCTCCAAGGTCCACAGTGCTCTTTAAGAGGCTCCATTTTCCACATTAACTATTGGGACGCTGACTTAAATGAGCTTATTTAACAGTCACTGGCTGCAAAGATAATGGAGAACATTCTCTATTCCCTCCCCTCTGGGCAACTTTGAGTTAAGGAGCAGCTTTGTGTTCTGGCTGGAAAGACCATTACTTCACTATTTTGGTGCAAACATGAGAATTTTACTCTATTTGTGACAACTAGATGATCATGATTTCTACTTTTTTACTCAAACGTCTATCCGGATGTTGGTTGAGATCCAGCCAGGATGTGAGGAACATGGCTGCGAGATAGCTAAGGGATAGAGTTCAACACATCTCACACATCACATGACACATCTCTCTGGGTGTGTCTTGAAGGAGCGGCCGTCCAGACGGCGTTCGCCTCCGACGAACCCCTGCGCATCAAGAGACAGGCCATCTCGGCCGAACCGTCAGGTCTGGACCCCGCCAAGCTCACTGACGTCACGCTGACCAGCTATCTCAAGACAAAGGAGTAAGAAAACAAAACACACAGACATTCACACACACACACACACACACACAGGGAAGGTGGTGACATTGGAGTGTATTTGCAGGTCTGGTGAGCTGATCCAGAAGGCTTTAATGAACAACGACTTCATGAAACATCTGGAACACGGGCAGGTGATGACACAACCGCGACGCTCGTCCTGCTCACGCTTCGAAGCTGCTCATTGATCCGCTCCTGCTTGCAGATTCTCACCATCATGGACTGCATGTATCCCACCACCCTGTCTAAAGGCTGCTGCGTCATCCAGGAGGGAGACGATGGCTCCACCGTCTACGTCCTTGAGGGTAAGGCTGGCCTAGACTAGGGGTAAAGGTGGGAAGTTATCACGCAAACAGGTTGGTAACCAAACAGGTGGTAGTGTCCCATTAATTACACTACATGTGTAGTTTACACGTCTGTATATATAGTGTAGTTTGGTCGACATGGTAACTCAGCAGCCACCACTAGAATACTAAACGCTATATTTTTTCTAGGTTGCAAGTGGAATAAGTAAGTTGGGTCATGTCTTCAAGAAGTAACTGGGTCAAGCCTGAATATAGGCTTCCGCCTGTCACACACAGTGGGGAAAGCTGGCAGCTGGGGTGGTTGCAGACAGAGTTTATGTAGATTATTTCTGAGAACATGCAGAAATTTCCATAAACATGAATGAACAACATTTTTTTTGTCCTTTGGACTCTTGTACCAACACATGCCAAAGTAAAGAGAGGCTCCATTAGAGACGGGTGTGTGTTGAGGGGGAAATAATTGGAAGAGACATTAAGATGAAACATGGTGCTGCTGGGTTCTAAAGTGACATCATGGTGAAGTCATTGTCTGGAAGCGTAGATTTAGAGACAGAAACCTGTGTGAGTTCAGCTCATATGCTCCCGACACCTTCGCTCCTCTCTCGTCCGTCTGCCTGTTGCTCGGTCTCAAGGACAGTCAGTCTTTCACACGCTTTGACTGAAAGTCTGCACTGCGTCGTCACGCTGCTGCCTGCAAACTGTCTGCAGAAGAAGCGTTAAAAGAGCCCCTGATGATCGTCCGCTTCCCTTCCCTTCCCAAACACAAACCTCTGTCTCATCCTATTTTACGGCTTCTTCCTCCAGCCATAATTTAGGCGACTCGGTTGAATGTTTCTGGTGTTTGTCCACAGAGGGGATGGTCGAGGTCACCAAACAGGGCAAGACATTATGCACCATCGGTCCGGGAAAGGTCTTTGGAGAGCTGGCGATCCTGTACAACTGCACTCGCACGGCATCCGTCACAGGTAAACAAACCCGCTCGGGGAGTTTGGAAATGATGGAAGCGAGAGCACTTCCAGGAACGAGCCGTGATTATCTCGCAATGCAGGGTTCGGAGAAAAGGCAATTTCGTTGCTGGGCGACAGATGTTTGACCTTCCCCTTAAAAGGCTGACATCTGTCAGGGGGCGGGGGGGGGGGGGGGGGGGGGGGGGGGGGGGGGGGGGGAATAAGGGGGTCTGCTTGCATCAGCTGCGGTGGGATAAATGTTTCTGCTCTGATTCCGGGAATTATTACTGGGTTGTTTGATTTGGGTTGTTTTTTCATTTTCATGCTTATTTAAAAACAGAGGTTACAGCTTAAACCTGGCGTGTTTTCATTTGCGGCATCGACGGGCCTGGATCTGCACAGAACATAATGTTCAAGGACACTGACAAGCAAGTTCTGATTCCCTCATGATTCCCTGCATGTCAAACCAGCTGTGCCAGTGTGCTGGCAGGAGAAGAACAAAGCCTCCATCAATCCTTCATCTTCTGCTGGCCTGACGCCAGATGATGGAGTGGGTTTTAAACGTAACGGCGAACCGTTCTGCCGCTCATGACTGACAAAACGTGTTTTGTTTTCTTCCCGGCACACCAACGCTCCTCCGTAAGAGGTCTGAGAATCAGCCTCGAACCCGCAGCAAGTTCCTTCCATTTGTCATTTTGGCTCTTCTTTCCGTCGCTGTTCCGTCAATTCCGGTGCCACCTTGAGCAAATTTAATGCACATATTTAAAACTTCACCTGAACTTGCTTGAACAAGCATCGTTGTCATAACAGACCCGAGGACGACCTAAATCATGAATACAAAATGAGTCGTGCTAAGCTGTTTTTCAAAAATAATCACTCCGAGTGTGAATCCATCCAAAGGTTCACATGGGCATCGGCGCTCTGCGAGTTTCCGACTGCAAAAACGCCAGAGAGGTCTTGACCAACCGCTTATTTTCGAACGCGCAGCTTGAAAAACACTCCAGATTCGAGATTCGCCGCAGATGAAAAGCTCCATGCTGTACCCTTGACATCATCTGTACGCTTGACCGTACAGATGATAATGAAAGTGCACGAAGTGGCGGTGGGGGGGCGATACAATAAATATTTGCTAGGGAGACACAATTTGAGAGTCAGAGCAAATCATTTTGCTGCTGCAGTTCTAAACACTTCAGATGAGTGTTATGTAACAGCGTGTCCTGGTTTCCACCAGGAAACAAAGCAGATGGATGAGAAAAGGCTGGAAAGTAAAGGAGATAACAGTTAGGAGTGAGTGCACGTGTGTAAGTGTGAGTGTGTTTCAGTTTTGGCCATTTTATTGATCATTTCTGCCCACACCTATTTGCTGGTCCGCTATATCGGACAGTTATACAAACGTATTGCTATTAGTTTGAATTTGCCTCTATATGGACAATAAAATGACCCCTTCCGAGCTTCAGTTCAATGTCAGAAGGCTAAACTATTTCATTTAAGATTGTATATTTGAATTATCACAATTACAAAGACATTTAATCGCGGTCTTTTAATTCCGGTTTGTTAGGATGGATGTGCATCTAAAACTAATCTATATCTCGCCTCCACAGCCCCCCAAGGACCCTCTCCTGAGAACTATGTACTAATTGCTGTTACGTACTAAAACTCCCTCTGGACTGGATCCAGCCCAGGCTTGCTGATGGTCTGGAGGTCACTGTTTGTTTCTTCAGCTTTAGCAAAGTCTGAAAGCGCAGTCCACATTTGAGCTGGTCGAGGTCAGCTTCCATCATTTCTGTTTTCGCCCTCTGCCGGGGCCCAGGCGGTCGAGGTCAGCCCTTCGATACGTTATTCAGCCAAAGGCTGCTGCTTCTCCTTCTGCTTCTTTATCGGCGGCCTTTTATTGGCAGCTTTTCATGCCGTTTCTGACACCATCTGAATGGGAGCACGGATCGGAATGAACGATGGCAGTTTTCAGCAGCAGAGGTATCCTTTAGAAAAAGTAAAATAAGGAACATATATATAAAATCTGGACCCTAAGCTACCGCAGTGCTCTCTCCCCATGAGTTCCAATTACCCCAAATAGCCTTAACTGACATCGTTCCAATGAGTTGCCCCATTTGTTGTGTTGTTTGGGCTGTTTTGTTCAGTTCTCATGTGTCTTCCAGCGCTGACTGACATCAAGCTGTGGGCCATTGACCGGCAGAATTTCCAGACCATCATGATGAGAAGCGGCGTGATCAAGCATTCCCAGTACATGGACTTCCTCCGCAGGTACAGCTTGGCTCGCCGCCTCGAGCTCTGACCCCCGACTCGTCCCGCTCACTGTGACCTCTCTCCTCCCAGCATTCCCTCCTTCCAGTCGCTACCTGAGGACGGCCTCAGCAAACTAGCAGATGTTTTGGAGGAGGTGACGTTTTCCTTCACACCTCTTCCATTATGAACCCTGGCTGTCGCGCTATATCGGACCCTCCCATCTGTTCATCCATGTGAACGGCGAGAAACATTCTGCTCAGTGATGTGACGCATCCTATCAGATGGTTCACATCTCGCCTCTGCTCTCTCTCCCCTTCAGACTCATTATGGTGACTCTGATTACATTATTCGTCAGGGCGCCACCGGAGACACATTCTTCATCATCAGCGAAGGGCAGGTGAGGAAGAAGGATGACGTAGGAGTGAAAGGCTTAGCAAGAGGTGTAAAGATCAGAATTAGCAGAGAAGAGGGGGGTGATAATTGGACTGAAATCTGCAGCAGCCCTTAAATCCATATGAAGCTCCTCATTTTCACTGGTTCCCTTGAGTTTATGAGTCATTTCTTGTGTATTTTATGAGTTTGAGTATTTTTCAGAGATAATATTCGCCTGTTTTCAGTGCTTTGACCGTTACTTATTGACCCAACAAACTTGAGCTCAAATATGTTTTTCGGTTTCATAAAAAAATAAAGTGGTCTCATTGGAGGACTGAGTTCAGGGCTGAACAATAACGCGTGTGCTCCGCCAGAACTCAATCAAAGCTCCCTTCACAGAAACTGAAGGCCAGCAATAATAGGAAAACATGCTCAGCTTGTAACTGTCAAAAAGAAAAGAAAACATCAATTTTGTGGAAATGTTTTCAATGGTACATTTTTTCAGTTTGATTCTGAATGTTTTCTTCTTTGTTAATGTGCCGAAGTCCTCAAACGGGGGCTGCATGTCTCCCAGAGACAAGCGCATAATTTAAATGCCACGTAGGGATGAAAATAGGCCTCATGTTGCTACATCTTCAGCAGCAGGATTCACAAACGTGTTAGTTAATACTCCGGCACGAACCTCTGCTCAAATGCACTTGCTGAAACAATTTCTTTGGGCACAATGGTTTGCAAAACCCGGCGGACACGTGGCTTGTCTCGGCCTGCAACAGCCTTGAACAGATCCCTTTTGCCTCGCAGCTGCTTAATAAAGAGAATAGACGAGTTATAAATGCACCATAAATGGATCATCATTTCACTTTCAGCCTCCTCCGCGATGTGTTTTTTTTCTTGAGGCGACCGTTAGCTTTAGCTTCGACGTGGCTAACCAAAAGATCTTGTTTTTAACTGTCCTCGTGATGTAATCAGTGTAAACAAATACTCAGGTTCATTTTACCGGCAAGTGTTACTTTCAGTCATATTGGAAGGGGGTGGCTAACTACGGTGGGGAAAAATGAGCGTGATGGAAGATAATCCCAAAATGACAGGGCGAGGGTGCTTCCTTACCGGTACATCCACTTCATAAATGGAAAATCTGAAAAGCTGTTTCCTGTGATGTCCGCAGGTAAAAGTCTCACAGCAGAACTCTCCCAGTGACGAGCAGGTGACCGTGACCACTCTGTCCAAGGGCGACTGGTTTGGCGAACAGGCTCTAAAAGGGTGACGCTTGAGCACCAATTCAGGGGTTTCTCTCACGCTTTTGGCACCTCCACTTAGCTTTTGTATCTCTGGCAGGGAGGACGTGCGCACAGCCAGTTACACGGCCGTGGGAGACGTCACATGCCTGGTCATCGACAGAGAGTGAGAAGGGAATCTTTGTTAGCTTCGTTAACCATAAATATCAGGTTTAACATGGTGGTGAAAGTCTTAGCTTTGCTCTATGAAGGCACTTTTGTGCTCCCTGTCTGTTGTCTTACGTGCATTCATGTCGACCCAGATCTTTCAAACAGCTGATTGGGGGACTGGATGAGGTAAAAAAAAAGCAGTGCGAAAACAACGAGGTCAAGGAAAAGTGAGTCAATTGGTTGCTTTGAACCGAATCACATTTCCCTATCAATTGAGATAAAACTCGATTATTAATATTGCTCTGACCTCATCCAGGCTGCAGGCAGAGGCAGATTTCTTCTCCAGTGTGTCCCTGAACGATTTCAACACCATCTGCACCCTGGGGATGGGGGGCTTCAGTCGAGTGGAGCTGGTGAGTGGACTTTAGGCGTGACGGCGCTGAAGCCTCCACTACTGAGGGGTTTTACATGCGTTGCGTTCAGGTGCAGCTGAAGAACGAGACCAATCGATCCTTCGCCCTCAAAGTGCTGAAGAAGCGCCACATTGTGGACACCAGCCAGCAGGGTCACATCCTGTCGGAGCGCCACATCATGATGGAGGCTCACAGCCCGTTCATCGTCAGGTCAGGCGGACAGGTGGCGGAGGGCAATAAATTGTGCCCCAAATGGTGACATGTGGCGTTTAACCAAGCTTTGTACAAACAGCAGATAAAAAGCGACGAGAGAACCGGTCCGTCCATCCGGGTTTTCTGTCCTACCAGACAGAAAATGCTTTCCCTGTGACCCCAGGTTGCACCAGGATCAGGACTTAGATGATGTATTGGATCCTGTGTTTCTGCAGGTTGTATCGGACCTTCAAAGACTCCAAATTTCTCTACATGCTACTGGAGGCCTGCCTGGGAGGAGAATTATGGACGCTGCTGCGGGACAAGTGAGTCAAAGCATGTTTATGAATAAAAGTATGAAAATAGCCACTGTCGCTGTTATTCTTATTTTCAGGGGGTCGTTTGATGACAGCACCACTCGCTTCTACACCGGCTGCGTCATCGAAGCTCTGGCCTTCCTGCACACCAGAGGAATCATCTACAGAGACCTCAAACCTGAGAACATCATACTGGACAACCGAGGCTACGCCAAGCTGGTAGACATATTAATCCTAAAGACTCGGGGGTTTCAGGGAGAAAATCTGAACATATGGCATGTGTGTTCCTGCAGGTGGACTTTGGATTTGCCAAAAAGGTGGGTCTGGGTAAGAAGACGTGGACCTTTTGTGGAACCCCTGAGTACGTTGCTCCCGAGATCATCCTGAACAAAGGTCACGACAGTTCAGCTGACTGCTGGTCTCTGGGAATATTGATCTTTGAGCTGCTCAGTGGCAGGTACAGCAGGACTATTGTGCCAGATCAGTCTGCTTTAGGACTCTGTGTGAAACAACTTTTCCACTTCCTGTCTGCAGCCCTCCATTTTCCGGCTCCGATCCCATGATGACCTACAACATCATCCTCAGAGGCATCGACATGATCGAGTTCCCCAAGAAGATCACCAAGAGCGCCGCGACCCTCATCAAAAGACTCTGCAGGTTGTCCATCGTCCATATTCGACATCTCAATTGAAATTGTGGCTCTTTTCACAACCCTTTCCTTGTGGGCGATTCTCAGGGACAATCCTTCGGAGAGGATTGGAAATCAGAAAAACGGAGTGAAGGATATTCAAAAGCACAAGTAAGAGCGGCGCTTCACGCTCATTCTGAGAGCTTACATGGTAGTCATGGCAACCGTCTATTTGTCCCGCAGGTGGTTCGAGGGCTTCAACTGGGAAGGCCTCCGTCAGGGGAACATAGACCCTCCGTACACGCCGACCGTGAGTATTCCTCAGTGTCCGTCTGTCTGCCGCATCAGCGTGTTTACGCCCTCTGTTCTGTCAGGTGGACGGACCACAGGACAACAGCAACTTTGACTACTTCCCGTTGGACACAGACGGCCCTCCTCCTGACGAAGAGTCTGGCTGGGACCTTGAGTTTTAGCGGGTAGGACTGTGGACCTCAAAGCTGGAAAAAAGGGAAAAAAAACAAATAATATTCACATCTCAAGAAGGAAAAGTGTCATTTTATGTGGGATTTTTGCCTCAATTCCAAAAAGAAAGCAGATTTATTTCACAGCAGTCTTTATAAATCTTTAAAAGAATTGTTTACAGTGTATTTGTAATGAAATTATGAGATCAACACTGAATAAAACAGTGCTGTGATGCTTTTAGACATTTACAGTTTCAGAAAAACTTCTCTTGCATTCCCTAAATCTTGAGTAAAAGTTTCAGCAGGTCCAGTAGTCCAACCACCATAATGTGGATGATCATGAAATTAGTGACTAAACATCTAATCTACAACTAAAATCAAACTTTTAGATTTAAGAAAATATATATAAATCTTCACATTACCGTTAAAATATATAATCCCAGGGTAAAAAAGGTGTAAAATCACACCAGTGATTGTGTAATTTGCAACGTCTTAAGTGTAATAACCGATGCGCTTTTTGTGTGTGTGTGTGTATGTATTTATTTATTTATTGGTTTATCAGGGACAGACTTAAACACTTTTCCTCCCACTGTGAACTGGTTCCCACCCCACTATTACTGGTTTCGGAGACTTGAGTGGGTGCTGGAGGGTGAAGTTAACACGAGCTAAAGCTCACAGATGTTTATCAGCCACTGGTGACCTGCAGGCTATTAAAGTCAGCAGAGTGGTGTGGGCTGCACTGGTTCCTACGGTAAACCAGTCCGTGATGGAAACACGGCTGCCTCCGCTGTCCATTGCCTCTGCTGACTGACGTCCAGATAAGAAACACAGATTCTTCCCACACTTCCTGCAAAAATACCAGAGGGCGGAAGGATCTGAGCTAACATTAGCCTAATTATTCAGTGGGTTGATGGGAATGCTTATCTGGTTCATGTACAATAATTACTAATGATATTTATTATTGAATCAATCTTGCTGTGTTAAATGCTTTATTGGTTAATTAATAGGATATTGATGATGTGTTAGTAGTTGTAGTGATTTGTACGTTAACAGCATTTTATTTGCAAGGTCATCACTCTTCCTGTGTAAACCTGATTACTGCTGTAAATAATGTGAATAAATCAATGAAAACTGGCTCCAAAGTGCTTCTTATCAGTTATAATTCTGCAATTTCTGCCAGATAAATCTCTGAAGACTGTTCTTTAAATATAGATTCATGTTTAATTAAACAGTTGCTTCAGATTTTTCTTCTCAGAGAAAATAAGAACTAATTAATATCCAGTGAATCGCGAAGAAAACATGCTACCTTTATTTCCTGTGTGTGCGCGTGTGTGTTTCTCACCACCTTCTTTGTCATCTACTGAACCACTTCAAACATCAGTCGTGACTAGAATTGTAAATGAGTTCATCTCGTTTTCATTGTTTGACTATTTTTAGAAAACTGGTCATGGTAACAAGAAAACAGCATTATCAAGGCAAGAAAAGAAAGGAAACAAAATAAAAGTAACATATGTTCTTCGTGACTCACCGCATATTAAATACAACTTTAGGTTACGGTATTCTGGAATCTTCGTGACTTAACAACCAAAAAGATACGGTCTGATGAAAAGTCGGAAATTCCACGCGTGCAAGTGCGCGTGGAAACATTTAATTAGCCGCGCACCTTAATGACATCATGAATAACCCATGAGCGCGAGGCGCCCTCTGATTGGCCAGGATTGATTGAAATAGCAGGTGAGGACTGGGCGGAAGGACAGACCCGAGCCGTGACCTCCCGAACCAGAGCCACCTCATCCATCCATCCACCTCCAGCCCAGAGAGACGTCATGCTGCCAGGCTCCGCTCCGCTCCTCCTGCTCCTCGGCCTCAGCACCGCCGCCTGCTTCGAGCTGCCGCCGGAGGAAGGCGCCCCCCGCCGGGCACGATTCTCTGCCAACAGCCCGAGTGAGTTCTGGTTCCAGGTCATCAAAATCTCTTAGTATTTTAAACTTTACTTGCTTTCTTTTACTGTTCACTGTGAAAAGTAATGAATTGTATCAAATAGTTGTTTACAATTAATTTGAAGATATGTTATATTTCACACTGTGCACTAGTATTATTAATTTACAGCAAGCTTCTGTATTCAACTGACTCTGAGATTTTTTTTTATTCTTTAAAAAAAATAAAATGCTGCTTAGCAAACTCATACTATCATTTTCAAAATACCAGCCAGGATTTATATTCATGTATAAAAACGATTGGTTTTTTTGTTTTTTACTATTCAATGCAACAGATGTCGCTGGATACAAGGAACATTCTGAGTCCGTTAAGTAAAATGTAGAATGAGTTCTGCAAGTAATATCCCCTACTGTGAAATCAATCTGACACGAGTTGTGCAGGATTAGATTTTTGACTCCAGACCAACACATCTGTTCTTGAGGAGTTACTCTGTAGAACTGTACATTTGTTCCCTCTTGGGCCTCCCCTAAAACCCACAAATATTGAATTTTGCTCCGGGTTAAAAAGATTTATCACTTAATCAATTATTGCAGGGATGGAGGAGCTAATAAACGCACTTCCTGGCTCCACATTTGCAAATGTTTTGTGTTTGTGTGCAGCTGATGTGGCCAGATGTTTGAATGGCGCCGTGGCCGTGGGCTGCGGATTTTTCTCCTGCCTGGAAAACTCAACCTGCGACACCGACGGAATGCACGAAATCTGCGAACTCTTCCTGCACACGGCTGCTACTTTCAACACTGAGGTGAGTGCCGCGTTCTGTCCATCGGCCCAAACGGCCCATCTCTTTCCCCCCTTCGGCGTCCCACTGTGCTGTTCCTCTGCAGGGAAAGACCTTTGTGAAGAGAAGCCTGCAGTGCATCTCGCAGGGAATCTCCTCGAAGGTTTTCCAGACCATCCGCCGCTGCAACATCTTCCAGAGGATGATCGCGGAGGTCAGTATCGGAGACCGACCCGCAGCAGGTTGCTCCGTTGACGTTCTCGTACTCACGGCTCTCTGCCCCGTTTAAAGGTGCAGGAAGAGTGTTACACCAGCCTCGACATCTGCAACGTGGCACGGACCAACCCCGACACCATCGGAGATGTGGTGCAGGTGCCCACACACTTCCCCAACAGGTCAGGAACATCCTGAGCATCATGATACCACTGTATTGATGCTGTGCTAACCGTTGCTAATTAGCACAAGCATAATCTTAGCTCAGACCGAAGGGAAACAGACGCAGCCTTTTAAAACACCTGTATCCTGTCTCTGAAGGTATTACAGCACCCTGCTGCAGACCCTTCAGGGCTGCGATGAGCAGACGGTGGCGGCTGTGAGGGCTGGCCTGGTCGCCAGGCTGGGGCCTGACATGGAGACCTTCCTCCAGCTCGTCCAGAACAAACCCTGCAATGCCGACTCCGGCTCCAACGCGTACGACAACCCAGCCAGCTGGAGAAACATGCCCGTGTTTAACATCCAGCCCGGCTTCAGAGGCCGAGACCCCACCCACCTGTTTGCCAGGAGGTCCGTGGATGACGTGGAGAAAGGGTTCAAATCTGAGAACTAGACACGTATAGATGGAGACACGCAACCTTTTATCACTTTTCCACAAATGAACACTGGCAGCAAAAGCTTTAGATGATTTTAAGTTCTGAAATTTAGGCTTGTTATAATAATCATTTGATCAGCCTGAAACTCCAACAATATTTATGTAGAAACCTGTTAAAAACAATATGATATATTTATTTAGTGATGAAAGAAATTAGTTAATTTATGCAGCAGACATGCTGCTATATTTAATATAGTGTATGAAGAGCAGATTGTGGAGGACCCAAGGTGCTTCTATGCTGGTCATGGAGCATTTTGTGACTCCTGTTCAGGGCCATGTTGCTGGTTTGAAATCACTTTATTAGAGGGAGTCTTAAATTTAAATATGCTGTAAAGAATAAATGTTACATGGCTGATTTGGGGTTTGGTGTATTTCTTTTTTCAATAAAGTCCGCAATGAGAATCGTTCAAGTAAAATGGCTAAAGTTTAATCGATGGAACTGAAATGTTAAAAATAAACTGCAAATGAAACAATTCTGTTAATGATATAACATTGAAATAACCCTTTGGTAGCCTTAGATCATATAGCACTGATGTAATGTAATATTACTCTCTTCCACTAAAATTAATAGTAAATAGTGCAGTAAATAATACTTACACGCAATAAAATATAAAATGCCACCAGGTGGCGATAAAGAACCAACTAAAGTTAAAATCTGAGGGTTTGGCACACACAAAGTCCAGATTGTATCCTCGTTATTACATTTCAGTCATTCATATGTTATTAACACTGGTACAGAGTTTGCATATCTGTGCACTTATGGTTTATCGTGCAAATTCAGTGTGTGCACGGAGCTGCACATACTGTTTGTTTTATTGACATCACTGAGGAGCCCCTCCTTAAAAATGCCAGTATGGGAAACATCAATGGAGCTTTTGTGCAGATCGCATCAAGAAGTTTGATTCTACTTAAGTTTTCCTCTTTGAATATGTTAAATACTAATTTTCTCATTTATTACTGTATTGCTACAGTCATAACTGCTTCACATTTTCTTTTTGTTTACGTCATCCATCATTCATCCATCTATCATAAATATTAATGATACGACACTAACAAATTGCTTAGATTTAGGAAAAGAAATCACATGTTTAGGCAACAAGGAGAGCACAGTGTGGCCACGGTACATCACATATTTCTGCTGGGGAACTTCTCCCTCACTGTGCAGAGCTGGAAAGAAAAGCAGAACACTTCATCACTGTCCTGTGTTTGTCCTGTGTTTGTCCTGTGTTTGTCCGGGCTTGTTGGCTCTGAGGTGGAGGTGATAGGTGACACCACAATAACTCCTCACCCGGCCATCTGTCACCACGTAGACTGACCCACAACGGCTCCTCACCTCTGCGTTATGACCCATTAACTCCCATCAGGCACTGACAGAGGGATGCTCAGCTTCCCCCGCTTCAGGGTTGTTTATCTCCAGCAGGCACCGGGGGTGTCCCTGCTGACAGCTGAGTGGGCAGGTGTGAAAGACCCCCATCCCCAATGAATTACAGCTGTTTTCTGTGAGCGCATCCGAATCTGCAAAAAACAACGAGGTGTTCTGACTCTGCAGCTCACAGAAAAAGCTCAACGAGCAGTTTTAGAGCAAATGTCAACAGACCAGCGAGCTCACATCATTATTGCTGCTGTCGGAAAAGTTTCTGGGGACTTTTACCCAGCCTGTTCAGAGTGTATCTGCAGGAGGAAGATTTCCTGGAAAGAAAAAAAAAAGAGCTCACGGAATGTCAGAGATCTCTCTGGGGGAAACAGATGGTATTACTGAGCAACGAAATACACCAAAGCCCCGGTGATGTAAAGTCAGCCAGCGGCTACACGGGGAATAAAATGTCCAGGACAGAAACACATGGGGTATGGAACATCAGACTTAATGCAACATTTCCTCTCTGTGGGAAGAAAGTGTTGTAGAAAAACACCAGCCTGTGTGTGTCTGTGTGTGTGTGTTATAAATGGTGCATTGGGATTTCTCTTCCCACCATTTTTCATTCAGGACGATGCAACAAGCGGATGTTTCCTGCTGGAGACATGCCACCATCGAGGAGCAATATTAAAAGTTGACATGTTTCTAAGGCTTATTTCTCCATCTTTGGTTCAGGATGATGCATTTGAGCGAAACCTGTGGCGCATGAATAAACTGTGACATTAATCCACATAATTAATACACAGGATCGTGAACATGTGATTTCTGTTTAGTTTGGAGACTTCTCTATTTATACCTCTTTAACCACTCTTTTTTCTTAGTTTTATATGCTGTGAAGGCTGATGTGGTTGGAAATACAAGACATACTTCGGCCTCATGTTTTGTTGACTCAACTTTTTCTCTCAGTGGACTTTATGGCCCAAATTCCACCTCCGATTATTTCAAATCGCCGCTAGAGGGCGCTGCCAGGAGTTAGTAAAAGTGATGGTAAACAATAATTAAACCTCACAAAACGTCAAATACTAGATTAAAAGTATGAAAAAAGAGATTTAATACTGTTAAACAGTTGTTTTACACATTCAACTGAAAGCTTTTTTTGCAACCGGTTGGCTGTAAGCAGCAGAATAAGTGCAATGTTAAAACTGTACACTGGTAGAGTTTTTGGCAGCAAAACATTACTAAAGGACTAAGGACATAAGTGGACTGAGAAATATACAAATATACAAATCAAGGATGGGTAATGAAAATAAATACATGAATAAAATGCAAAAAAAAATATCTATAAATATGTTTCCCTCGGAGCAATAAAAGACTGCGGGTAACATTAACACGAATGTGGTGTCTTTCGCACGTTTATCGTTGTATTTAGAGATTGTTGTCGATTTTTCCTTTGTTGTTCGTTCCATATTTCCCTCTTAAGTCCAGCTTTGTATTCAGTATGTATCTTATTTACAATATTCACATATTAACATTCCAAAAGAAGTGAATCCCTCTCACAGTCTCTGTCAGTGGGTGAACTCAATCTTCACGCCCTAAATGGGCGCAACGCTAGATAAGCAGCTTGCTGAACGAAGCCTTGCTGCGGAGTCCAGCCCAGTCCAGCTGTTTCTAACATCAGGCCGTTGCTGACAGACGAGGGTAAAGCTGCTCGTCTCCGAGAGCCCGGCTGCATCTGCGACCGCCATCGGGAGAGGAAAGAGGAAGAAAGTGACAGAACAGGTCCTGGGCCCGTCTATGTGGTGTTGAAAAAACCAACCGAAGCAGAGGGGTTGACCTCCGAGTACTGAACCATGGGAACGGCCAGGTCCAGGTACTCCTGAAAAGGACGACAGAGGCTCAGAGAAGCCATTCAAATATAACAAACAATTGAATCTAAATTCTAAAATGCCTTTACCTGGTTAGCCATGAGAGAAAGCATGCGGTCTAAATCTTCAACCAGCTGCTGGAACGTTGGTCTGCGGGATGGAACAGCATGCCAGCAGTCCCTCATCATCAGGTACCTGATCAGACACAACGTTAGAGGTTAAGCAAGATAAGTTATTCAGTACAGAACATCATCATCAAGATTCTGATTGGATGGGAGATTACCGGTAGATTAAATTGGAGTGTGTTGATTTACTCACAATTCCTGAGTGGAGGTGGCAGGTTTTTCCATGCGATGTCCCTCTTTTAGCAGCTTGAACAGTTCCTCCACAGGGACTCCGGGGTATGGGGACCCCCCAAGGGTAAAGATCTCCCACAGCAAAACCCCAAATGACCATCTGCAACATGATCAGCATTCTCAGATTAGTGATAAATCACAAAATGGCTGTACACCAATGCTGAACACTCACACATCACTCTGGTGGGTGTAGATGCGGTCGAATAAAGCTTCTGGTGCCATCCACTTCACAGGCAGACGACCCTGCGGCAGCATGGAAATGTCAGTCAGACCAACAACATGCCCGAGTCCATGTTTGGAATTTATAATCTTTTTTGTATAAGCCCATATTTCACATTTGTGGTCTTCTTGTAGTAGTCGATGTGGTGGACATCCCGGGCCAGACCGAAGTCGGCGATCTTCATCACATTATCTTCTGTGACCAGCACGTTCCTGGCTGCCAGGTCTCTGTGGATGCACTGCACAACAAAGAAGGTGCACGTCAACTTGCAACATGCATCAGTGATGCTGAACGACCGGCTGCGGCAGAATCAGACATGGAAGCGGACCTTCTTTGATGCTAGGTAAGCCATTCCTCTGGCCACCTGGTAAGCAGCAGAAACCAGCTCCATGATCTCCAAACTGGCCAGAGAAACTGGCCTGGAGCTGCTCCAGTACTCCAGCCCGGCTGGTCTACGAGCGCGGAGGTAATCCCGCAGGTTCCCCTTTGAGGCGTACTCCACAAGCACATACAGGGGCCCTGGAAACACAGGTGAGGGTTAGCGTCTGCTCATCCCGCACGGCTGCTGCCGCACACGCACGTGACCGGCTCACCATCCTGTGTGCACGCTCCCAGCAGGTTAATGATGTTCTTATGTTTGCCGATCATCTTCATCATTTCCATTTCAGAGATGAGGTCAGCCCGGTCCTTCTCTGTGGCATCCGCTGCACAACAAGGTCACATGACATCAGCTTCATACGAATGTTTTATTGTGGTACATTAGCAGGAAAAATAAGTTGGAGGGGGGGGGGGTTCTTTGTTTCTCACCTTTGAGCATTTTTACAGCCACCTTTGTGAGACGTGTGGGTTTGTTTTTGTCGAGCCCAACAGCCTCGGCCAGAACCACCTGGCCGAAGCACCCTTCCCCGAGAGGCTTCCCCAGCGTCAGCCTGACGTTTGCACAAGCAGCAGACGGTCACAATTACCAACAGCGTTTGCACTCTTAGCTACACCACTACAAGTATGCTGAGCAACAGAGCTCTGTCTCAAAATGGCTACCTTTCACGTGGCAGCTCCCAAATCGGATCGTAGGGAAGTTCGCACTCAGACACTCCCATCAGGATGGTGGTGGCTGCACTGGGAAGACGAGACTGGCGAATCAAACACGCCCCAGACTGAAGAGAGGAAGAGGACTCAACTGACACCTACAAACGAAGAACAACCATATAAGCTGTGTTTCTTTATAGGGTCATTATAGAGCATCATCTGATCAGTAACTGGTTACCTGTCTCTTTAGAGGAATACTCTTAGCTAGCTTCTGCACAGCGATCTGACTGCTAAAGTCACTCTTCTTTGGGGCACAACAGAGTCTGCAGAGGACAGCTGTGGCTGTGAGGATCATCACAAGGAAAAAGCCAAGGCAGTAGATGAAGATCTCCAAGTATGTCTGAGAGGGCAGCACAGAGGGCGGAGCATCTGGGGCAAGACATGAGAGCACAGTTAGGACCAGGACAGGGTCACGCTCTTGGTCTCGCTCTCATACTGGAGAGGACGAAAATGTAACGCACCGTCGACCACGGTGAGCCAGGCAGAATGATGAGAGACTCCGATGGAGTTCCCAGCCAGGCAGGTGTACTCCCCGGAATCGTTCAGAGACACGTTCCTCAGCGTCAATACTTCCATGTCTTTGTCTGTGGTGTTCAAGCCTGCCGTCTGAACAGAGAATGAGGAGGAGAAATCAGAAACACTCTTTCCGGTCACATTTCTGTGGTCTGGTTCTTTGGTTTCTAGCGAGGACATAAACGTTAAAATGACCAACCAAATACAGGAGTCCATTTGTAGAGAGATTCATTAATGTCTGTAGGCAACTGTGTTCTATGTCACGTAAACTCATATCTAGACCGTCCAATATCTATGTTGGTGAATAACTGAGATTCAAGTACACTGAACTGTATTCAGGTAATAGATGAATGGCTCGTGGCGCCACTCCAGACACGACGGAGCGCAGAGCCCGTGTCTTTCATCATGGTGCAATAATACATCACAGATGTGTTTTTCCTCTGTCGGACAGGGAACAAACAGGGACTGCTTCAAACAGGAAGATCAGTGCGCTCGCTGAATAAAAACAGATTTTATATGGCACAGAGTTGCCATTAAAACACATGGATGCATGCTAATGAGAACAAGGATGAAGTACGCACACTTTGCCAATTTAAGAATTCTGTGGGGTCCAATAATAACATGTCCATGGAACTGCGACTAAGAAAGCTAATAAATGAAGAAAATCTAGCAGCTGTTGATCCACAGCCGGCTGTTAAGTGTAAAAGTGACCAACTTATGTTATAACTAGTGCAAAGATTCACGTGCACAAACCTTGAGAACACGGATATGTGGGAGTCCGTCTGGTCCCACTGTGCTGCCGTTGACCGTGATGTGTTTGAGCCACTGGATGTGCGGCTGCGCGTCGCTGAACACGCGGCACACAAACGCCACATCGCTGCCAATGACTGCGGTTTGGTTGGCGGGCAGACCGAACTGCAGGAACGGCCTGTGAGGAGAGCGCTCTGGAAGACCAAGAATAAACACCTGAGGTCCACGTCTGCGTGGAAGCCGTGTTTGCTTTTATTAACGAGGTCGTTTTCTTACCGACTACGTCCAGCACGTAGGTGTGCTGCAGTCTCCCGTACTCATTCTCCACCACGCAGGTGTAGTTCCCTTTATCAGAAGGAATCACTGACTCCATTATTAGAGTCCAAGTTTGGCCTCTGACCTGAAAGGCACAAAATTAAATTAAAACATCTAGTTTGATGGGGGGGGTCTCTTGGTTTAGATAAAATCGCACCTTGAAACCTCCAATTCTCTGGTCCTTCCTGAACTCTTTTCCATTCTTGTACCAGCGCAGAGAGGGGACGGGGCTTCCGATGGCCTGGCATCTTAATTTTACGGTCTTACCGACAGGAACGGCGTGGAGTTGCTTTTCCATCTTTTCCGGCATCACCCACTGCAGCGCCGGAGCTGGTGAATGAGGCGAAGATCAGAGTTAGTGTATGTTCTTCCTGCAGGGCCTTTAATCAAGGCAGCAGCAAAAGAAATAAACATGCCGAAAAGGCAACGGAGGCTTACAGTTGAGCTTTTCATTGCTGGTCGACAGCTCGCTGGATAATTTATTTTCCTCCGAGGATGACTCATCGTCGTCTTCATCTTCCGAGGATTTAACTACATCAGCTGCGAAAGAAGTCAGATGTTTTAAAGCTGTGGCGCAAACCCAGTTGTGTGCACACAGGATGTCAGATCTTCTTAATGGGAGTCTCAGCTTCCCCTTTGGCAGACATTTAACCGGTTAGTGGATTAACCTCTGACGCCTGACCCCGGCTCTGCCGTTGAGTCCGACTCTGCTGCCAGGCAGAGAGGAGCCGTCGCCACAGCGCTGCGCCATGCAACCACTTCCTGAACTTCAGAGACCTCCTCCCTCTCTGCCGCAGTTATTAACAGCATGCAAACACCACACGCGTACCCCCCCCCCCCCCCCCCCCCCCCTTTAGTTTCTGACAAGCGGGCTGCTTTTCCTTTGAACAATTGTGAAAGGAAAAATCCCAGCTACTACCAAAATAATCCCTTTTATTATAGACTCGGAGTAACAAGCTACATAATAATTCATCATTAGAATATCTTCTATCCTAAAAAAAACACCATTCATTATTAAATGGTATCTACAAGGCCTGGCGGAGGAATTCTGAGTATTTCTCTACATAAATATAGCTCTAAGTTTTAAGTAACAAATGAAAGTTTAATATTCTTCTACATTTGTGGACAGACTATGTTGTCTCGTTAGACAGGGCAGGGTTTTTACAAGAACTGGCACTCACAGGAGTATTTAACTGGTTTTCTCCTCAGACGGCGAGAGCCTACAAGAAGGGAGCGGTTTGCTTCCCAAAGACCATCGCTTGAAAGAATACAACGGCCTGGTGGGAAATTGAAAGCAGCCTTTGTTTATGAAAAGAAAGGCTAATTTTAATGTGCTCTTTGTTGAGGGAAAAAAAAAACAAGAAGAATTTATGGGCTCCAATACAGCAGTATCACATATGCTCAGCTGCTGTCCAGATGGCTGGAAATAACCACAGCGTATAGACGAGTGTCTGGCACAAGCAGCTATGGAATATATACACACCTGTGCATGTAAAGATAAACAGGAATGAGTGTGAATGCGTTGCTTTCTTGAGCTGCCGCTGTAACACTGCAGACTGTGTTGCAGCGTCTGGACAGGATACACAGACTGTAACCAGCGCCCTCGGAGCCAACGCTTTGGTTACGCCATGAAACTCGCTTTAACCAGTTTCAGATGTTTGAAAAGCATCAAGCCTCGAAAAAGTCACTTTCCTATTAAAGACATTTAGTAATTGGACGCTTTTATAAGCGTTTTTATATAGCTCAGGGGCCTGAAACATCATAACCACAGACATGAAAGTGTTCTGAAACAAAAGAGCAGAAGAAAAGCCTGACCCAGACGTGCCAATTTGAAAAAAAAGAGCCCAAAACGCTTGGAACTGTATTTAACTGTCTACAGAGGCAGAGGGACAAACGGAACAGAAAGGACAGAAAGACGCTTTCGCTTGAAAATATTGAGCTACTGATTTTTCACGGTTTTGTAAGAAAACTCAACTGAAAGCTACTAAATTTTTTTCTTTTGGTTCTAGCGGGAAGTCACCTAATCAACCATTGTGTAGCGCAATTATCTAAAATGTCTACAGTTGGATTAGAGACCCCATCTCTGCCTCAACGCCGTTTAGGTGAAGAAATTCAAATATAAATATAACCCGATTTACTCATTTCAGGCAAATACAGTGTTTCCGTTAGCCAAACGGTCGTGATGGAATGGTTCAAAACCATGCACCGGTGAGATTCACTCCGTAAACATGCACATTTTTGACTGAAAATCGATCCGTTTCAGTAAGACATCCTCCAACGGTGTCCTGCTGTGACCACAGTCCTGGTCTGCCATTTGTACGAGTACACAGGAAACACGGCTTCGAGCAAGCGTGGTGACATCTGTGTACACACACAAGCCCAGGTGACGTCTTTGGATTCCTGACTCATCTAAACAGCAACCCAGAGCTCACATATATTAAATCCTGAAGTGAACTAAGCCCCATCAGATGCTCCAGAATCTGTAGACATCTGGTTTTGTTCAGAGGGCTTTTCTTTTTTAAATCAGGACTGTGGCGGTGACCAAAAACCACATTTTAATATTTTCGCCGGCCGGTTTTATTGGCCGACATCTGTGAAGTGTCTCACCAGTGTCTGTCCTCTCTGTGGCCGGCCTGGACTCAGACCGAGGAAGCTGGACCAGCGCAACCAGCAGGATGCACGACAGCAGCAGCTGGGAGCGGCGGAAGGGAAACATGGCGTCCTGGCTGGAAAATTCACGGCAACTTCGACTTAGATCACCCTGGAAATGAAGAAGAAAATCAGACGTGGGGGATTCCATCAATCCTTTTTAGATTTCTCCCTCTTGTGACAATCACAACACAAATATTCCCAGTTTTGTCACCCTGAATTCGCCTCCGTCAGCATATTCAAATGCGGTGTGGATGAAGAAGAGCAGCAGTTGGAGGCCAACACTCTCTCACACACTCGTGCAGCTGTTTGTCAGCGTAGGTGAGAATGTGGGGCTGAAGAACCATCCATCAGCTTTTAGCACCTCCTGACCTCCACCCCCCAGTTCACCTGTGCCTGCTAAATATCTGTCAAGTGCCAAACAAAGCAGCACATCTATTAAATCCCTCTCTCGGTCTCACACACACGCACACACACCCTAAACCAAACACCATTTGCTGCATGTGTCCCCACAGCACTGTTAAACTACTCTGACTGGTAAACGCATTATCTCTGGTCGGGGGGATGAGGAATTTTTGGCAATTGCCATGCATATAAATATAACGATCGCATTCATAGATGGTTAACTTAGTCACGGGGGAGCCGTAAGGACATTCATTCCAGCAGGTCACTCCTCATCATGCTAACTTCATAAAGGAGATATACACCAGCTTCATTAAGTCAAGGACTCGGTGAGCTGCCACTAAAACCCTGAAATCATCAACCATCGACACCAGTCTGTCCTTCAGCTTCACTCTGCACATTTAAGCACGTGAGGAGGACGCAGGAGGCGGCACCACTGCATACAAATGATGCATGTAAAACCTTTTTATGATATCGTGATTAATATGTGTTTATTACTCAGGCAGCTTTTTTATTAGCTTTTATACGAGCGTTTGATGGCTCGATGGATTGCAGTGAAACGCTCCACTCCAAACCTTGAAAACGTTTTCCGCTCGGGCTCAAAAGTGAAGAGCACATTGAAAGGGAAAGGTGGAAAATTCTCTTCCCTCCCACACATTAACACACAAACACACAATGTTGACATTTGTGGTGCGGTGACGACACTAACTTGCACTTTCTTATACTTTTTTGGGACTCTGCTGAGATTTGAATGTAAAATCTCCCATAATTCATCAACATGTACTTTGAAGACAGTAGATTTTGCATGCTAATGTACTCGCTGCAGTCTGTCAAGTGTTCAGATTTTTAACTAAGTAGCAGTTTTAGTTTAACACACACACTTCTGTGTGTACCAGGACTGTTGGCATGTCACAGTGAGCCCGGACTGGTTGACAGGGACCCATCACTCGAGCAACAATGATCCAGTGTTTCCATTTCCATGAATCATGTCAGCTCACAGCGTCGCTCTGACCACTCGGGAGATGCGTTGGAACGTTGTGGAAATTATTTTCTATTATTTCTGAAGATCAACCACCGCCGTTGGAAAATCTAATTCCCCTCCTGCTCTTGAACATCCCGAGCTACCTACACACCAGATTCTGCAAACTCCAAATAGCTGTTATACCGACACAGCAACTACAGGCCTGATTCAGCAACCAGTCTCCCATCTGAGCTGGAAAACAACATTCAGCCAGTTCCAAACAGGAAGGTACCGTGCTGATTCGGAGGTAAGCGCGAGGAAAATAAATGTGAAGTAAGGGCTAAAGGGACTGCAGTGCTGTGATGTCTGAGTAAGCACATATTAACTGAACTTAGAGAATCATCCTGCAGTCACAGCAGCCATAAACTGTTAATTAACTCCAAAGCAATCTATTACTGGTTATTGTTTTATTGCTTATTAAGGAATCCTGCAAGCAAAAGGTGCAGCAAATAAGAGGGACAAACGATGATCAGTGGGTGGTTATTATGGGGGGTTGATATTATGAAACTGTGTATTTTGAATTGACTATTCAATTGCTCAGTGCTGATTTTGAAGAGTGTGGTTTTAAACTGCCCAAACCTGTTTACATTAGACCATATGACAGGTGTTCTACACTGTTAAAATGTGCTTTACATTGTTTTTTGTAGCAAGAAATAAAATCAAAACGCTTCAGTAGTTCTTGGGCTTTAACCAAACGTTCAATGCAGTTTTTCCAACTGTACATTTGATGGACACATGCTGCTTTGGTAACATGATATAAACATTAAAGATTATATACTTATCTTACTGATACAATAATATATTGTAGAAACTTAGATAATGTGCATTAAATACAAAATAATAAAACCTGTTTATGTTTTAAAGTTAATTACCTTCCAAATTCCGAAGAACATGTCGCTTTCTGTACTTTGACATTAAATAAACTTGCGGTATTGACTCGTAATCAAATATATGGTTTAATTTCCTCGCTTAGCCTCTTAGCTCTCAGTAAGTTAGCCTAGCCTGGAAGAATACTTGTAAATTGTAGGCAACAAAAGACACAGCAATCCAAGACATAAAGCAGTCCCTGCCGCAAACACGCACATCCTTGCAGGTTAAAACACCAGCAAAAGTCATGCAACTGTAGTACAAACATGACATTGGAGGTGAATCTGAAGGTAAGTGTGTCCATACCTCAGTCTGGCTCTTTTATCCAGGAATCTAAGGTTGGCTAACAGCGTTAGCGGTTCTGCTGCTGGCTGGGTTCAGACTCCCAGACTGAGGGAAACTTTTCTTCTCTCCTCCTGTCTCAACAACTGCACCAGCCCCCAGACATTTACCATTTAGGAGTCAGCCTTTTAAACTCGCTCGGGTTCCCGAAACTACTGCACTCCTGCAGGACTCCAACAAGAATCTCAGAAAAAACTTGGGAAAAGTGCCCCCCCTTTCCATTAATACCCCCGTCTCTCTGCGCCGACAATCACTCCAGTTTCCCCAGTTAGAGCAATCAAGCTGCATGCCAGGACCTCCCCCAGGAGCGTGTGTGTGTGTGTGTGTGTGTGTGTGTGTGTGTGTGTGTGTGTGTGTGTGTGTGTGTGTGTGTGTGTGTGTGTGTGTGTGTATTCACCTCCCCCTCTTTATCTCACCGATTTCCTCTCTGTGCAGGATCTTCATGGTCTGATGAACTTAACTGTTCCAAATTGTTTTTCGAAAACTATCTTTTCCATCAATGTGATCCACAATCATCAAAAAATAGATTTGGTTTTTTAACCAGCTGAGCTATTTACGTTAAATCTCTACAGTGGACATGTACTCAAAATCAAAGATCAAAATAAAGATCTGTTCCCTCAGGTTTTTACACCATGAATTATTAAAGCTCAACACTGAGAATGAAAGATTTTGTGTTTCATGACGGTACATTTTGTCCAGTCGGATCGCGTTCATCATTTCACGTTGCAGTCAAAACATTAATTATCTCTAAAAGAGTTGGTACTGAATCATACAAAATAACCCATTAGCGATGGGTCCACAAACCGGAAGTGGCTAAGTACGGCGACAGGGCACTCGTGGCCGGTTAGCTCAGTTGGTTAGAGCGTGGTGCTAATAACGCCAAGGTCGCGGGTTCGATCCCCGTACGGGCCACTTGGTTTTTTCCGTTCTGTCGACGTCAAGCATCCGAAAAACGCTTCTTCAACAGGTTAAAATTCTTGTCGTCAAGGCACATTAAAAGTTAGTTTATGGGCAGTTAAAGCTCTTCAATGATTAGAGAGAAGGAGCGAGAAACCTTTATCTTGGATAGATATTTAAAGATAAAGGTGTCATTTGGATAAAATGCTGCCAAAAACTTGACCTGGCCCGTACGGGGATCGAACCCGCGACCTTGGCGTTATTAGCACCACGCTCTAACCAACTGAGCTAACCGGCCGTGGGACTCAGTAAACCCCCAACTCGCAATTGATGCGTGATACTCACTCTGAAGCTGATCCGCATGTACCACCTCCACTTGCTTCTCCTCCACACTCTGGTACTTTTTCAGCAGTTTCGATCTTCAGAACTTTCACCCTGGTGAAGATCACCAGAAAGTCTTTTTAATTCTGCTCCAATGTTCTTCACACATTCATACATCAGTATTGGATGTGCAGGTCCTTAAGTGCAAAGATGGAGCGGATAAACATTTGGAATAGTTAACATTTTGGTCTTCAGATTATATCACAATGGTCTAATGAGACATACAATAGTTACAATAAAGAGCCACTACATTTCCTGAAATATAAAGCTTATATTAGAGCTGAGTACCGAGTTTGATCTGGATGTCCTCACCCTTATTTGTCCTTTTTTGACCAAAAACCTCATCAGTCTCCACTTCTTCGTCTTACAACTACCCCTCACCCTGACTCGTACCCTATCTTTAACTAAAACACAAACACAACATTAATCTTAAAACCTTCCAATCCTAAAATATTAAGTCTTAATCCTCAAAAGCCTCATCGACAGTGTGAGGACCAAAGTGTCCTCACTTCCCAAAAATGTCTTTTTCCTCACAGAAGAAGCGCATATTCTGGCCCTCAATACGTAACATGCACGTAGAGAGAGACATTAGCATAGTGTGAACAATGCATCTGAATGTTCCTATCTGGATCTGGGGTATGTGGTTGTCCTCAGAGGGCTGAGACAAGACGCCTATTGTTCGCTTTAGTGGCATCAAACAGACGCTTTTGTCTTGTTAATCTTTCATTTAGCCAAATGTTGAAACACAGCAAACTTATGGGGAACTCTAATAATACAAATTGAAGCGTTAATTGCCGCCCCCCCACTGTTTTATACAAAATTATAATTCTGCTGTCGACAACTGTAAGCGAGGTTTTAGGAACTTTTAGGAATCTGTAAATGTTACATGCCGGAAAGGGCACTGAGAGACGCCACGAAAAGGTCAAAGTCAGCGATTGTTCCGTCACTCTGAAGTAAAGGCTGTATTTAATACTGGGAATATTATTTCATCACTGTGGTGAATCAGTGGATGATAAAAAACATGCTGTTGTCCACGAGGATGTGGGCTCGTTTCCTGTTAACTCTGGCTTCTGGCGTTGCTCTGTGTTATTTTTCAACAGCTTTCGGTCTTGTGCAGCTGAAGGCATCTCCACTTTCCTCAATAAGAAGGCAGAGACATGTTTTATGCTTCTCTTCTACTTGTGAAGACATTGTAGTTAGACAGCAGTGGCTGCCCTTTAATTAGGACTGCAAATGACTTACCGGTAAGTTATTCTTCAACACAAGGTTGATAGCATGTTTAAATAACATGTTTTATGCTGGTATTTGTCCTGTTATTAGCAAAAATCCACAATAAATGTAACGCAAAAGTAAATATAGCACATTCAGTGAAACCATATAAAGCAATCAACAGCACAGAGCGGCCCTGCTCTAGTGATCTTAAGATGCCAATTATAAAAGAAAGGTCGAAAAATTGTTACTACATGTATAAGTATGTGCATAAAAAAGTGGTGCAACTTTAGATGAAAAGCAGAAAGCATAACATAGAAAACATCTCAAAAACATCTTTGACACACATGTTATTGACATGAAAGCCTGGCCTGCTTATTTACCAATTTACAGCATATACGGACGTGATTTCAAGTCCTAGTTTGTCATTTTGAGGGTTCCTTTTTAAAAGCAGAGGTCTCTGTGACTTGGTGAGCCACAGAGGGCCCCAGCCCCAGCCCAACTAACTATTGACCCAGTTCAACCGCACAGTCAGACCAGTCTGGAACCACCCAAACCTGGAGCCACAGCCAAACCCCATATTCTGGACAGATGGTAGAGAAGAGCAGAACAAACAGAGAGCTGGAGTCAGAGAAGAGCACATTCTTTGTCTTCTCATCAAGGTCCTGGCAGCAGGCAAACAAGTAGATCCATCACGGACTGGATTCGACATACATTTAACAACCGGAATAAATAACCGTCAGTCTGACCCTTTTGGCCTTTTTGTAGCCTTTTGACGCTACTTAAACAGCAGAAAACCTTGAAGCAAACTGAAGCTGACATGACCTGAAGGCCATGACCCTCTGCGTCTCCTCCCTTTGTGTCCTTTTCTGTTTCCTCACCAGGGTTACACCCCACTGCACAGGAACATCCTGAAGGCTTTCAGCAAGGAAAGTGTGTAATTTAGGGACCTAAGCTGCTCTCTAATGCACCAGTCTGGGTGATACGATAATACAGTCTGATGCCGCATGTGTGCGAAAGACCTGCTTCTAATCAATACTCTAAAGGGCTACAACATCCTGTGGAGCCTTTTGGTGCACACATGCCTGCTCTTGCACATCTGCATGCACGCGCACCGTGTCTTTATAGTGTGCGTGATGAACGCATCACTGACGGGGTCAAAGAGGTTGCAGCCACAGGGACACTTGTGGAGCCGGTCAGCGGTTTTCAGGGTTCCTGGGCGGAACAAAGAGCAGGGGAATGCTGTATTTTCACAAATCCGACAGTTTTGTTGCGTGTCATGGTTAGTGCACGTGACTGTCAATGATGCTCAAAACAGAAGAAGAAGAAGTAAGCAGAGTGTGTGTTTGTGCGTGTGTGTGAACCTCACTGTCGATCCCTGGTCCTCCACTGTCTCCGTCTCCTCCCTCCATAAAAGAAAGAGCGAGTCTGAGACAGCAACACCACAAACTCAGGAATGCGGCCTTTACATAGGCCGTTTTATTCGGCATGAAGAAAAACGCCTCCCCATTGACTTCAGAAAGCCACGTCCCACACTCACACACAGACACACACCCACTTAAAGAGTACAACTCGTAAAACACCCACTCACAAATCATACGTCTAAATTAAAACCGGCTGTAATTAAGATGTATTATTTTACAGTGGATGTGCAGGATGAAGCAAAGTTTTCTGGGAGATCTGCAGAGATCATTAATGGGGGTCTTCCTCACATGGATGCATGTGGTAGAGTCATGCATGTGTCTGTGAAGACAAAGAAAAGACAAAGAAAAGGCGAATCTTCGGGTCACTATTAAATATTTTAATGTTCAGTAATACAGGGGGCAGACGGCTTCAGCTGTGTTACTCTTGTGAGTTAAATATGATCAGATTATTCTTGTTGACGCAGTTTTAGTATCAGTTCCTGTGACGTCAGGAGAGCAGATGTGAACACTGAGTCAGTGTGGAGGCTGTATCAGTTACAGAACCAGGCAAGATGGACACCTGAGTGTGGTTTTGGTTCACTCGGAGTTTGCGGGAATTGTCTTTCCGTATCTTTAATGCCTCATGATAACAGCTGTCGTGGACTCTCTTCTCAAGTGGGCAACACATACAGTATATAATGTCGTGCTTTCAGAGCTCGTTTGTTAGAAGTGGGAAGCATACTGGTTTGAAACTCTAAACTATTTTTTATAACAGGATGTGTATTTTTCTGGGCCACAAATTCGTCTCTGCCGGTAATACAAACTGGTCTCTGCAAACACCAGAGCGCCTGAAAACCCTGCAGTGTTGAAACACACAGCCGTAAGGTGTGCAGAGACCGGCCGCTTCAGCATAAACACTTACAGCCCACAGTCGTGTATTTTTTCCCTCCTTTGGAGACCAGACCTCAGCCTGACCACTGAAGAAGTGAAGCGTGTTGGAACATACACCCACCGGTTTCCTATTAGTGAGTAAAGCACGGAAGTGTTGTAATTGGCTGCTGCTGGGACGTGAACATCGGCCAAGTCACAGCACAGCTCACAGTCGATTAGCATGATGGGATAGTCCAAAATAGGGGTCGTTCACATGGGACAGTGCTGATGAGCCCACTTCCACAGGAGGAACAGGATGATGACTGTTTCAAAAATAATGTTGCTGCTTAACCGCAAGCCACCAATCAAGCCCCTCCACCCACAGCCTCGTTAAACACACCACACCATTATGGCATTGTCGCCACCTAAAAGATAACAGATATGGCTGAACAATGCAAACAGATCCATCATGACCTTTAACTGAGGAGCTCAGGCTGACTGTTGACATATGTTGGTGTGTTTTGGGGGGGGGGGGGGGGTTGGCTATTTTATGTTCTGGTGTTTACAGTCCAGGGTGTGTGTGTGCAAGTACAGCCCGCAGGAGGATGTCCATCTCCCAAGTTACAAATGAAATGATGGTCTTGATATCAGCTTTTGGATCTGGAGGTTTGGATGTAAATCCACTGTGGTCTTTTCTATCAACACTAGAGCGGAAAAGAGTGGGACCATTTGTGGACTCCAAACCAGTATGTTTATGCCTGCTCCTCACAACCACAGAGCTGGCTGCCAGGGATACAGCTACAGGGGAAATCGCTGCAGTGATCAGAATTTAAATAGAGTTTAAATATTGACACGTTAAATAGTGAAATCTCATGGCAGGACATTAACTCAATTTAAGCCAACATCGCCCCCTAGTGAATAATTAACAGAACAGCGCTTTTCAAAATTTCAAAAACGTCACATTCAGTTGTTACTAAACACCACTAAATCATATTATGATATTAATGATAATTACCATATCAGGGTATTAACCTACAATGTTTTCACGGTGGAGTGAAAATCCTGAAACTCAAGCAATAAAGTAGAAAATGAAGTAATATGAATTGTTACATAATAAATACTACCGTACACTCATATATATATATATGTATATATATTAAAAAGACATTTATTTTACATCATAAAATCGGTCTACACAGCAGAAGAGACAGATCAGATTCAGCACCAGAGACTTCACGTCACATCAGTTTGCATGCAACATGATATTCACCACATTCACGAAAAATACATTTCCCTGCTGCTAATACATTACAAAGCCCAAAGATTACAGCAGTAAAACAGGAGTACAGGCATTTTTACTTCTATACTGTAAAGATGCAGTTCCCTTTTGTCTGTGAGCGATGGATCTGAGACCGTTACTCAGGTAGAACATCAGTAAAACTCTGACCAGAGGTAATACGACTGAGGTGGAACTTGTGCCAAAGACCACAAATGTACATGTTCAAGTTATTGGTTTAGTACGTATTTACATCCATTTGATTAATCTCGTTGAAGGAAATCAACTGAAATTTTAAAAATATATTTTTTAACCATGTTGAACTCAAACAAAACAAAAGCTGAAAGTGCTTCTAACCAACCTTTATTTGCCCACGGACACTTTAGGGGTCTGTTATTATATCCTCCTATGTCCTCCTAACTGCGTGCATTTCAATCTCTGATAATATAGTTTCCCTTCTCCTCAGCAGTTTGCGCTCATTATTTTCCTGCAGTCTATTTGAAAAGTAACCAAAAATAACTTATGAATGTCAATAAAGTGTTCATCCTAAATAGAAAAAACCCTTTCTGCACAATCAATTTGTTGCTTGTTTACTCCCAATGACACGGGTTTGAAAAAAGGTAGTTCTTACATTTGGTTGAAAAAAAGTTTGGCATTTGTCATTATGACAGAGACTAGGTCACAATACTGATGAAAAATCTGTTTTAAGATAAGGCGTATAAATATCACACATATTTAGAAAGACAAACTGTTCACCAACTGAAATGATCACTCTGCAAAAGGTTCATTATAAAATTACTGTTACGTGTTTGTTCTATTATAATTAAAGAGCTGGAGGCATGCGGAGAAGGCCAGGAATGAAACACTCGACCCAGCCCGGAACAGAACTGGGCCATTATGAGGCATCAGTCATGCACAAGTCACAAGAGCAGCAGAGCAAGTGAGGGATTTGTCCTGTGGATTATTTCACTGCTGCACTGGTCAATACAGCGGAAAAAATAGATGGAGGATGCTAGTTTGTTTTTTTACCGCACGCTCTGAGACATGTGCAGGGGAGTCAGCATCTCCTCAAATATGGCCCCCTTCACATTGGAGCCCCTCAGGTTGGCCTCCTGAAGGTCGCATCCTGAAAGGTCACAGTTCTGGGAAAAACAAACAACACGGGAATGTATCACAGGTTTGCAGGCTGACTAAGGTAGGTCTGCACGACTCGGTGTGGACGCACCTCCAGGTCTGTGCCAGCGAGCGTGGCCCCTCTCAGGTTGCAGTTCTTCAGTTTGGCGTTTTTCAACGTGGCCACTCTCAGGTTGATTCCTGTCATCTGACTTCCCTCCATGTCCACACCCTTAAGATTGGCTCCTACACACACACACACACACACACTTTAATATGAGTTTTTACAATAACCACACCATTAAAGGCTGGTTTAAAGTAATAAGATCAGCTTTTCACCCTCCAAATTGGCTTTGATTCCAGCAGGATCTTCAAAATTACAACCTCTCAGGGAGGCTCCTTCTGCATTGGTGCACAGCATCTTCACACCCTGCAGGTTAGCTGCCTGAGAGACGAGCGGGAAAAGGTTACTTGAATCGTCTTTCTATGCGTTCAGAAATTTGGAGATGACTAAAAACCGAGCTGACATCCAGACACGCCATGGACAGGTCTGCCCTCTCCAGGTTGGCCCCACTCAGGTTAGCGTGGCTCAGGTTCGCTCCTCTCAGGTTGGCCATCTTAAAGTTGATGTAGCGCAGATCCAGGCGAGACAAATCTGCACCAGTAAAGTTGAGACCCTGAAAAACACCAAATTCCATGTAAAAGACATTTATTATGTCATATTCTATGCATGTGGTAGAAGAAGTTTCTATATTGAGATGAAGTCTTTATTTCATAATCTCATTTCTTTTGCAGTATATAAGTAATTATTTCAAAATAATAATGGCTGACTGTTATTGCATTGTCCACTAAATCTAAAGCATATTTAGTGGGTTAATGAGTTTGTGTTTCATACCTGACAACGCAGCTCTGACTTGGTTGTGGTGGCCAACAGAAATCGAATAAACTCCTTTCGAGTCAAAGGGGAATGATCATCGGGGGGCTGAGAGGACTGAACAATGCAAATAAATATGACAATATATATGATAGACACAAAAAACTCATGATGGGACCAGACCAATACAGTCTGTTTCTTGTGCACTGATTAAACACCTTTATGAGAGTCTCCAGTTGTTCGGCGAGTTGTTCTATACCGAAGAAACGAGCCTCTTCCAGCACGCCTACAGAGGAGACCGACTGTCAGGACAATGTGTGAGGCTGGTTTTGCTGTACACACCCTTGAAGGTTTTTATCTCACCCAGAGGGTTGATCCCTTCGTTGATGATCAGCTGACCGTGTCTCAGATAATTCAGAATGGGTTCAAAGTAATCTGGACTCCGGTCGATCAGATAAGCCCCCTGAGAGTCCTGCTTGTTCCCCCAAACATCTGAGTTAAATATGATACGAATTAGCGGTCAGGAACAACCTACTGCATTCATGAGAATTTTGGTTTGGAGTTTTGTCACCTTTTTCTTTGAACATGTGAGCCAGCATACTTTCAGGCTCTTGACTGACCAGCGTGCTCCTACAAAAAAATAAAAATCTTGCAAATTCAGTCCTCGGCTGCTTATTTGTGCAATTTTGTGAGCTACGACGTGTCAGGTGTACCTTGTGGTGGTGAAGCAACGGCCGCCAACATTAAGCGTCAGCCAATCAGTGTGTGTCTGGCTCTTCTCAGGGCCACTGAGGTCTTCCTGGGGCTCTGAACAAAGATGATACAGTTTTAAAATGACTTTACATTTGGATTGTCAACTGATTGTTCATCTCTACTTATGGATTTTAGGTAATGAGGAAAATAATCGGACTGTACAACAGATAAATCCTCTACTGCTGTGACTAAAAACAGCACCCACCACAGGTTTCGTTCCAGCCACATTCACACATGACTACCAGACCATAAATGCTTTATTTTTTGACAATCGTAATACTGTATCTCCACTAATGCCTCAAACTTACCCTCACATAACTCTCCTTCTGATATGAACAGCACATCATCATCCCTGCAGGTAAAAATTCAGATTTCATGATTCATGTCTGATGGTGCAAAAGAATAACTTTATTTATAAAGCTAAATGGGCTTAAAATATTTCCAGACCCCTTAATAGCTGATAGTGAACTACTGATAGTCTATATTTTAAGAATTCAAGTAAATCACATGAGAAATTTACCAGTAAAGATGCTAAACTCGAAGGGGAGCTCCTGCTCTTCTAAGTACATGCAATTGCACATCAGCCCATAAAATTCCGCAGATAAAAAGTAAAAATCTCTCGTTTTTCACCTGATTAATGAAATGTCGTCGATGAGGCCGCCATTCCCGTTATAAACACTAGAGGCTCTTATTCCCAGTTTGGAACTGGCCACAGACAGTAAATCGTCTAGAGAACCGTACACAGCCACCACCTGTATGATAACACATCAAAACACACCAGCTCACAGTGTAAGAGATTAACTTCTATACATAAATAATAAATAGGACATGACCTCGGAACAATAGCGAAGGTGAGCAACCTTAATTAGCCCTTTATCTTAGCACCAACACAACATGTTTCCAGACACACAGTCAGTCGCATCTCCTCCTACCCTTCCGTTCGTGGTGGTTCCGTTGACAAACAGCGTAACTCTTCGCATGATAAAACGCCCTCAGTCACGTCTTTTGTCGAGTTTAATATCATAAAATGACATTAAGGTCTTTGGCTACAACCCATTTCCTTTCTTTTTCCTGACACCGCTGAAACCCGGGGGAGGCGAAATCAGCCAATCAGCTGGTCGGAAGAAAGACAGTGGCCAATCAACGACAAGGAAAGGCGGGGCTACGACGTCACACTACAACTTACAATTTAAAGAAATAGATTTATGTTGGTTTATTTGGTATTTCAGGTTAATTTTCTGGTTAATTTCAGTCATTCCTATGTCGTCTGTTGTTGTACAAGTATCTGCATGATGCAAATAATAATTTATTTGAATTTATTTTCCAATTTCTGCATGCTCGGAGCACAGCAAATAATTACTACTGTAAAAATATTTAAATAAATAGAATAAAGAATCGGTACTTGTTTCATAAAGACATTTATTTTACTAATTTTCACCAAAAATTAAAAACAATCCTTAACAAACATTACAATTCCAAAGAAACAGGTTTCAAAAGCAAAATTTTAATCTAATCTCTATTTTAATGCCGACATTTAAACAATCTATTCAGCTCCTTTACATTTTTTAAAAGAAACAGATAATCTCAACATATAATCTTTTTCAAATATACTCACAAATATAATTTTACTGTACAACAGGTGAAAACCATCATCGAAATGCCTTGATTGTTATCTGGAGGACGCTGCATCTCAAAAGTGTTGAAGTAATGGCAGAATAAAACACAAAACAAAAATGAAACCGCCAACAACGTAAATAAGAAACCTGTTCCCCATCCATTAGAATTAATATGTGAAAATGATTTGCATGAAAAAGACAGCAGGTGAATTTAAGCAATGGGAAACAGTCTGTGTATCAAATCATAATTGATCATTTTGGAGGGATCATAACTGGAGAATTGAAAGAGGAAACATTTGACCTGCGCATGAACCAAAACGTGTTAATGATTTTGCAGAGGTGATTTAAATAAGGCACATGACGAGGAAGACAGTGATTTTCACCAAGTTAAGGCTTCATATTTAAGAGTGCTGGAGAGATTTCATTGACTCTTTGCTTTAACAGGCTCTTTGACTCCAGGATACCCCGAGAACTTTATCAACAAAATGTGACTGCAGAGGTTCACCATCCCAGCATTGTTTAAGTCAAGATGAAACATACCGTGTTCTGGAAATCCTCAATTAATATTGTTCATGTTAAGGACAGATCATTCCAACATTTGAACACTGTTAGGCACTCATCTCATGTCAAACACCCACACTGCAGCAGAGTAAGGTTAACATTTGTCACACCAGCACCTCCGCTCACATTCTCTTTTTTGTTGCCTCAGTTCAAGTTAATAAATCTATCGTATTCATTCCCACTGTCCTCCATATCCATCTCTCCATCATCACTCTCGCCATCTCCCCTTCTCTCTGGGTAGTTTAGAATCTGCCGGTTGACCTGACTGATGTACTGCTGCTGTTTGAAATACACCTTCAGTGCTCCTTTCATCAAAACAAATGCGATGCCACCCTGTAGAGACAGAAGGGAACGAGATGCAGTTAGAGGTGCGCTGGCCTCTTAACCTGACATCAGAAATCCTGCAGAAGAAGCTCAAACTATTTCATGTATTTGTGATATCATCAAATGAAATAAGCTCTAGTTCGAGCTGCACAGACGTAAGAGTTACAAGTGTGCCATCTAACTACTGTAAATACGTGTTTTTAACCAACAGAATGGCAGTAATGATAACAACAAACAAGGAAATTCCTTATTTTTATGAACCTGGTCCCGTTATCAGCCAATATGAGAATCCGGTACTCTACATTTAAATGGGGCTGTAACGTACACTCACCAGTATAGTGCGCTGAAGATTCGAGGGCATCTGTCTAAAGAGCAGACGCCCTACCAGGCTGGCGATGGAGGGGAAGATGAGAGCGCCGCACAGGGTCCTGGACACAGGGAAGTGATCCCTTGCGATACGCCCATCTCCAGCTACGCGTGGCAGATAACCACCACTACCTGCAGGAAAGTATAGAATGGAAAAATAATTTAATAATATCCATCAAAATCTGTAAAACAAAGATATGATTATATCAAATGTACAAATCAGGTAGCTCTCACTACTATAAACCTATATAAAACTTGTGTATGTAAATAAGTCATTTAAATACATAAATGTTCTGCAAACAGTGGGCAATTTGATATTATTTACACAGAAGTTTATCACTGATACTTGTGTGTTCAATACAGCCACAACATTATATAATAAGTTCTATACATTTAGAAGTGGATGGAGGGATAAGAGATGCAGAGAGGGAGAAAACCAATGGGCAACGAGAGGGAACTTTCCTCTGTAGTAGAGTTTCTGCCACAGTCTCACAATATAATCCTCCCAGTGGATCATCTTTCCAAGGACCAAAACAACAGGAATGGCAGGGAGACCCATCAGCAGAAACAGAGGGTCCGCTCGCTCCATCACATACAGACCCTTCTTATGTCCTACAACCTAAAAACGAAGACAGACAGAGCTAAAGGTCTGGGTCTTGCTGACTCCATTTTAACAACTATTGTCCGTAGATAACCAGACCTGCATGACAGTTACAGCTCCGTATGTGACTGCGGACCAGTAGACAGTCCCAACCACCACTCCCACAGCAGCGAAGGGACTGGCTCGTGATAGGGCTCCGTCTACCTGCTGGAGAAAATGCACCAATGGGCCTGAGGAACAAAAAGACTAAAGGTTACATTCACATCTACGTTTGACTGATTTCACTCATTGTATTAATAATCTAAAATTATTACCCATCTTGGGGAAGGTGATTTGATATTCAGTGCCACACTGTGGACAACTGACTGCACCTTCGCTGTTTCCCTTCTGCTTCTCATCCAGCCAGCGCTGTAGACAGGACTGGTGGATCCATTTAGTGCAACCTTTACACCTGCATGGACTCACCCATTCTGCGCTGTAGTCATCTCTCTCAGTAGCAAAGCATACCCAACAGTGTCTAAAGAGTGTATATGTACAAAGGATTAACAGTCGACTTCCACTGTACTGTACAGAAATATTGTACTTCCTTACTACCTTGGCCAGGTGTTTCCCTAAACTATCCACTGACATACAATGTTCATACCCGTGCAAAGCCGGATTGATATTAACATTTCAGCTTTTCTGCAATAACCATACCCACTTCCAATTTGTGACCAATCACACCATGGTTGTTGGACACCTGACTAGAAAAACGGTGTGTTGGCACAAAGAGAACAGGAGAAGTTCTGATTCTATGTAAAAGTATGTGCCTGGGGACAGCAGGAAGGTGCGGTGTGATGGGTAATTAAGGAGTTTACTCCTTTACCCAGACTCTGTGGCAACATAGATGCTAAAAAAATTGAAATATAACAGGAGGTAGTTATACAAATAACTCTGATTTAGAATTTTAATAATAACAGAAGACATGGAGGAAGTCAGGTGTGTTCTTACTTCTCAGGCTGCTCTTCTACAAGTGCCATTGTGATGAAAAGGCTATTTTCTGCTGAAACCTCTCATGTGGACATCAGAACCGTGCGGGGGACCTAAAATTAGCATTTAATGATCAACTGAGTCAACAGAGAAATTCGAACATATGAGCTTGACAACAGAGTGCTTTCACCTATACACTAAATAAAAACATTATACCCTATATCATCTGTATCATTCATAGTTCTACAACTTTTGACTTATTTTGTCATGGGCTAAAGCTGTAACTAAAGAGTATCACCATCTGGGCCTTGAAGACGGACGTTATAAGTTTACCCCCAAAATGTTTACTGCCTTTACATTTCCCACAGATCCACCTGCCTCGTATTGATATCTACTGGTAAAGGCTACGAAATGTCACAATTGGGATTAGAATAATGGCTCTTAATTTAATAATTAAGAGCCAATACTGAGGTCGTTCGTGCACATGTGTATTTGAGCGTCTATGCACTTGGAAATCTACCTCACGTCAAGCTAGTAACAGCAGCAAAGGCAACAATATAAGGAACAATATGTCATTTGGTTAAGTGTCAGTCAGACAAAAGACACCATAAAGTGGCGCTTTAATACGTTAACTTACCTAGAATGGTTATATACCGATGAAAAGATTGTTTTTACTCCTCTACTCGCCTTAAAATGTTTCGTTTCACTTATGTAGTTGTCATTATGGCTAGGAGAAGAGGCTAACGGCACCGTGATTGGTTAATAAGTGTGACGCTATTTGCTGTGTTTGGAGTTGCAGGAAACCAGAGCACCAGCTGGAAAACATATAAAGACGACGATTTCACGTCGATCGTTCGTTATTTTGGTCATTTACACCATCCTACACATGTGTTTTATTTATGTTTTGATTTTGTTTATTTTTAAGCACACGAAAACCCATAAACGAATCATTGCTCTTACAATGGGTTTATGAGCCGCTGCTTTTTCACATGACAGAAGCAGTGTCCTAAAACGCGTGGCTACTCGGTGGACAGTGAATGGTCAGGTGATCTGTCTGTTAAAATTAGCCATCGTGATTGGTTGATTCTTCTGCTTGTCAAACCAATTCCGCATTGTTGTTATTGCTGGGAGGCGGGCCAACCGTCTGCAGCGGCAGCAACACGGACGGAGCGGTGGCGGCGTCGAGTCGGCAGGGTGCACAGTGACAGGGCGTTATCTTTTTCATGATTAAAACACTACACCGTGAGGAAAACATATACGGTTTTATAGAAGCAATCTTTAGATACTCAGTCCGTCATGGAGTCCTATGACATTTTAGCTAATCAGCCCGTTGTGATTGATAATGTGAGTATGATGATGTCATTCATCCACACCCAAACCAAGGCCGCTGTCGAGAACGTTTGCTAATTCCTAGCTTGGTTAACACTTGTGTCACAGATAATGTTTTCAGAACATGGTCGCTGATATTAAATTGGCACGGGTTACTGCATATGCTTAATTGTATTGTACTAGTTACTATATCCACACTCTCTCTTTTATTAAAACCCAGGCAAATGCTAGCTACATCTAGCTAGCTACGGAGCTAACCGGCTAGCTGTGTCTTGCACGATCTTATTCATGAACTGTCTTTGAGACTGTAGCTGTATCATTTCACTTCAGCATGTAGGTCGCAATGCTAAGTAGCTAACGCAGTGGATTGAGCTGTCGGCTTTAGTAAGATAAGGAGCGATTATATCTGCAGTATTTGCCTCCTTTATATCACAAACGGCGCCGGTGCTTTAGCCTTAGCATTGCATACAAACAGGACATCACCGACTTTGTCAGTGCCGAATTCGAATAACTGAGTTTTAGGATAATAACGGTTTTGATTCGTTATAAACACGTATTACAATTGTATGCCATTCCGCTGTTGCAGTTAATTCATATCTTGTAAGATCCAAATGATGAATTGTAATCCATTCACAAAGTATATACAAGCCTGCATATATAAATATATATATTTCACACATCGGGGGAAATATGAAATAATAAGTACTTTGGGGACTTTTATTGGCTTCCCAGCTGTCTCAGTTTTGGACAGTAGTTTTTCAGGCAGAAAATGGACTGGATTATGGCATTTATGGACTGGTTTATTAGCAGATGACTGCTGGTGGCTCCAGGCTGTGTCTCATGATCACCCTTTCCCTTTTAAACGCACATTGCTTAAAGGTTGCAGACAGTAATTCATCAACAACATAGTGTTGGGTCTAAATACTTTATCTCTTTTCTCCAGGGTTCAGGGGTTATCAAGGCTGGATTTGCAGGTGACCAGATCCCAAAATATTGCTTCCCTAACTAGTAAGTATTCCCATAACCTTATCCTCTAGTGTTTGAATAAAGGGGATTTTTATGTACTGGATTTATAGCATACTTTTCTGGTCATCCTTGACCACTTATTAAGGCTGTTTTCACCTTGCATTTACGAACAGAAGAATAACCTATTAGGAATTTGGAACAATCATGTATGCACATCTATTCACTAAAAATGCAGCTTAGGAAGTATTTTTTCAATATTTTGATCAAGGACTGAATCAGTTGAATGAGACTTCTGAAACTTGCAGAAAAAAATCCAGGTTTTATTACATTTTTGGTCCTTCACTTGTATGAAGATATTCCTTTGCTTTCGTTACAGCGTCGGTCGTCCCAAACATGTCCGTGTGATGGCTGGTGCTCTAGAGGGAGACCTCTTCATTGGACCTAAGGCAGAGGTGAGACACATTTCTTGGTCTCCTGGAAGCTCTTGAGATCTTTATTCCAGGTTGGTATACAGGGGTTTATTACACATAAAGTTAGAGAAATGCAGCTCCCCCATGTGCCACTGCTCTGACCTGTGTTCACGGTGTCTCAGAGTGTGTCGTGTGTAGACTGCTCTTTTGAAACAGGCAAATAAGTAGCTGATGTGTCATGTGAAGTTTTTTTTTTTAAGTAGTAGCTGTTTTTGCCACTTTTTCTGGCATAGACAGCTGTTACACACAGACAATTGAGGTTTGCTTTACAGTTTTTTTTACACTAAGACAGCAGTCTTGTTAACATGTGACCTTATTGAGCGATGAAGCAGAAACTGGCAGCCATCTCAGCTTTATGTAGACGCTAAAACATCGAAATCCTATCATCTCTAACTCAACCTCTGGTGATTAGGAGCACAGGGGCTTGTTGTCGGTTCGCTACCCGATGGAGCACGGGATTGTGAACGACTGGAACGACATGGAGAGAATTTGGCAGTACGTTTACTCCAAAGAGCAACTGCAGACGTTCTCAGAGGAGGTGAGCTCCTTTCATCCGCCCTCATGATGTTGGCATTAGACGTTTTGATCAGCACTACTCCTATGAACCCTGCTCCTCCTTTGGTAGCATCCCGTGCTGCTGACTGAAGCGCCGCTGAACCCCAGCAAGAACAGGGAAAAGGCTGCTGAGATTTTCTTTGAGACCTTCAACGTTCCTGCTCTCTTCATCTCCATGCAGGCTGTCCTAAGCTTGTAAGTACATCTCAATCTGTGTTGAGTAATTGATCCTCTCTCCCTGCTCCTCTTTGATATCAGCTGGTGGCTTTTTCTGCTCCAAATAGTGAAATTCCTCTTCTTGTTAGCTGGTTATTATTGTGACAGTGCCAGAAATAGCTGCAATGTGGGACATGCACCAAGAAGAAAGCAAGAGTTTCTGCTTTGGATTTTAAGATCTGGGTGTTTATTACCGCGAGGAGATATAGTTTAGCACTGATTCCATCCATCCATCCATCCATCCATCCATCCATCCATCCATCCATCCATTCCTTCCTTCCTCCTTCCTTCCTTCCTTCCTTCCTTCCTTCCTTCCTTCCTTCCTTCCTTCCTTCCTTCCTTCCTTCCTTCCTTCCTCTACCGCTTATCCGGGGTTGGGTCGCGGGGGCAGCAGCCTAAGGAGAGAAACCCAGACTTCCCTCTCCCCAGCTACTTCTTCCAGCTCATCCGGAGGGATCCCCTGGCGTTCCCAGACCAGTCGAGAGACATAGTCTCTTCAACGTGTCCTGGGTCTTCCCGGGGGCCTCCCCGGGGGTCCTCCTTAGCACTGTATTCCATGTCTTTGTTTTGTATGTTTCTGTTGCTGTCTGTTCTGGTGCTCGAGTATAAAGGAGAGATGTTGTATCCCCGGTTCAGACACAGTGATCCACTTATTTACAGTTGCAATCAGATGTCAGGAGGTTCTGTGGTTGTTGGCAAAGTGTGTGAGGTTCGAAAAAGACAGATGACAAAGCATCATAGCATAAAAGTGCAAATATTCTAATGAATTATCCTTGTAACTTGGACACAGCAGCCATCTAAGAGGCCTTTCTGTTCTCCTTTAGCTTTTAAAACCTAATAGAAGTTTATGTGCTTTACGGCCATCCCTTAGGAGTGGGACATATTTATTTTGATATATTTTTATACACAGAAGATTAGCGACAAAATCCAGAAAAGCTGGATGCTGGCCTGTAGATGAAATTTCCCCGGCCTCTGTTTTCTGCAGGTACGCCACAGGTCGCACCACCGGCGTGGTGTTGGACTCCGGGGACGGCGTGACCCACATCGTGCCCATCTACGAAGGTTTTGCCATCCCACACTCCATCATGCGCGTGGACATTGCGGGACGAGACGTCTCGCGGTACCTGCGTCTGCTGCTGCGTAAGGAAGGTTACAACTTCAACACCTCAGCTGAGTTTGAGGTCGTTCGTACCATCAAAGAGGTGAGAGTGCTGAAGGACTGTTTGTTACAACAGTCGTTCCTTTACCTAATAAATAATAAGTCTGTCTCTCATTGCAGAGAGCCTGTTACCTCTCTCTCAACCCACAAAAGGATGAGACTTTAGAAACTGAGAAGGCTCAGTATGTCCTCCCAGATGGAAGCACTTTAAATGTAAGGTCAAAGGAGGGATTGGACACATGCTCTGTGTTTTCCTGTTGTTCTCCTGGCACAAATTCCGATTTTTTTTCCATTTTCAGATCGGTCCAGCCAGATTCCGGGCTCCGGAGCTGCTGTTCAGACCTGACCTGATAGGAGACGAAAGCTCGGGCATCCACGAGGTTCTAGCTTACGCCATCCAGAAGTCAGACATGGACCTTCGCCGCACACTCTTCTCGACCATTGTATTATGTGGGGGATCGACCCTTATCAAAGGTCGGTGGCTCTGCATCTTTTTATAGGTTTTTTCGGATACGAGTTTTTTTTTTTATCCTCTAGGGACTTTATCTCTGGTGTCAATCTGCTCAATTTACCCTCTTTCTTCTAGGTTTTGGGGAAAGACTACTAACAGAAGTCAAGAAGCTGGCACCCAAAGACGTGAAGATCAAGGTAGGTTGAGTTAGGAGATCTGTCCGTCCATCGTTCACTCTGCCGATGTCTAAAATTATTTACTCCATTCGAAACAGGCAACAGACTGTAGATGTGATCCAAACACAACACAGTGAATCTTGAAATTTTAAATGTGGAGAATGGTTTTACTTTATTTTGTTCCTTTTTTTTCTTCTGTCACTTAGATTTCTGCTCCCCAAGAGAGGGTCTACTCCACATGGATCGGGTAAGAATTCATTTGTCCTGGCTTGTTTGAGCAGAATATGTGAAGAAAGGTGTGATTGACCCGACTGTCCTCTCTGCAGCGGCTCCATCCTGGCGTCACTGGACACCTTTAAGAAGATGTGGGTGTCAAAGCGGGAATATGAAGAAGACAGAGCACGTGCCATCCACAGGAAGACCTTCTAGTCGGGGACAGAACTCCCCCAGGACTGTCCTCAAACGCCCCCGCCCCCACCGTTGTCGGAGACTCCTGCCCCTGTCATGTCCGGGTACCTCTGCGTCATCAACTTCCTGTCAGCCTTCTGCTTTTCTTCTCACACTTCAGAAACTCACACTTAACGTGTGTGTCAGTTTCCATGATAGCCTCCTTTTTATCCCCTCCCCCCACCGATGTAGGACATCACCCACCCAACCGACTCCAAAAACACATGCAGGGGGCCGTCAGGACGTGTGAGAGGGCAGTGGTTGGCACCGTGGACAACGACGCGTCTTTAATTAGTCCACAGTGAAGTATTGGTTTTGCTCTCTTGCCTACAAAAGCCCTGCAAGGTGTAAAAAGTTTTTTTTTTCTTTTGATACTGTCACCGTTTCCATTCCAGACCGAATAGTTTTTATTTAATGTCCACTTGTTGATTTCTTTGCTGTTTCTGGCGGGAATCATCCCGTACAGGACAGAGGGTTAACGCACACTGCTAGCATCTTTTAGCAGGTGCAAAGGTTAATTTAACCACTGTGTTATATATCTGGCCCAAACTGCACATTTACTGTAAGAGTAAATTTATTTATCCTCCAGCTGATTGACCTGTTGTCACCAATGCTTTTACGCCCATCAGCTCTGTGTCAGTAGACATTCATTAAAGTAAGAAGAAATGCCTTGAATTTTTTTTTTCTTTCTGTTTTTATGAACCCCTTTTTCTGCATTTGATTGGAAATGTGTGATTTCTGCCATTGTGTGATTGGCATCACCCACAGCGGCATACATCACAGGAAACCGGCTCCAAAACCTTTTCAAAATAAGATGCCAGTTTTAAAATAAGCTCCAATAACTGCTTTCTCATTTCCACATCAGCTAAGAAATTCTCTCCATTGGCTTTTAAACAGTTAAATGGGGATAAAAAAAAGCTACTCCCAGATGTTGTTATTCCAGATATACTGAAATGTGCTTCTAAATTCTACTGTTAGGTAATGAAATTGCACACAAAGCCAAAAGGAAGTGGTTGATCACTGTCAAATTTAGAGATTTAGAGTTGTACAAAGTTTAAAAAGATCTGTGAGTTATGCTCTATTCAGTCATGCGAATATAAAATTCTTTGAAAATAGAACTTTTTTATTGAATATATTCACACGTCATAATAAAATAGCCCCACTCCTGACCCAGACGCATGTCAGTCAGCTCCCTGCAGAGATCTCCACCCTCCACGGAGGCTGATTTCAGATGATCTTCTCTGCATCCCCTCCTCCTCTCTTTCATAGCAAATCTTCTAATTTTCCTGCTTCTCACTGACAGTGAAGGGTCGTGTCCACACTCGTTGCAGCCTTACTCCAGAGCGTCAGCGCTGGGGCGTCCCTGTCTGCTCTTTTTTTTGTTGTTGTTGAAGGAAACAAGTTGTAAAATGTCATCAGCCTTGTGTACAGTGGAATGCTTTTCAAGAAACAACCACCACGTTACAACAGAATAACAGACTAAAAAAAAACTGTACTATATTGTTTATCAAGTGTTTGCTTTTACTTTTCGTAAATTCAGTATAATAAATAAGTTAATGGCTGCTGTGCTGGGGTCTCTCCTTTTAAAAAAAAAAACAAACAAAAAAACATCTATTATCAATTGTTAACCTTAATTTTGTTATTTAATTTAATTATCTAACCCTTGAAGGCATTTGAATCATTGATCACTGCTGAGTTTGAGTGAATTCAAGAAGAGCTATGATAGAAACTATTGTATTCATGGTTTCCATAAGGTGCTGTTTTGGGAAGCTTGTACACTGAAATGAGTGACGTTCATGGGTTGGGGGGACTTTTTAAAATGTATAAATGCTTCTGAGGTACTGCATTCATAAGCAAAGGGTGGGAATGAAGCTGTGGTGAGAAAAAACCTTTGACCCATGGCTTGGGAAAACAATTTAAACATACAGAAGGCAGATAATTTGAAAGCAATCTCTAATGTTATTTGTGATAGCGCGTGATAGCAAATCCCAACAGGCCGCAGTCAGTTAAACAGATCCTTTAATAGGCTGCGATATGCACGTCGGCCGCTAGATGTCAGTCTAATCAACGTTTTTAGGCAGCCCAACCCACAGTGTCTCTTCTAATAATCAGATTTATGATTACAACCATATGACTCAGTAGAAACACACAGCATGCCATGTATAATCTCTGACTTTACTGAGACTCAATGTATGATGTTGTGAGTCTTGTTAAACTGAGACATCGCTCCAAGGGTATAAGAGCAGCCGACCAGTACAGAAGCCGGGCCATATTAACTGGCTGTTATTGTCGAGTTGACCTTAATTTGACATCAAAACTTACAGTGTATTGGGATCTCTGTCAAGTGTGACCAAAAAAAAGTCATGACAGAACAAAAACTGAGAATAAGCTCCCACATTTGTTCGAGGCTCCTCAGCGTTAATCCAGAATCACTTTGACAGTAACTCCATTAATCCTCTGATTTCTATGTGTACATCTAATGCTCTGCCTCCACTTTTGATTTGACACTTATGCCCTCATCCTTTACGTATAAAGCAAACTGGGTGACACGTCGGCCCTTTTTGGTTTGGCTTTTCACCTCACGGGTGCTAAATTAGGCTAATTGAGCCGTGAACATGTTTCCCATAAATACAAAACAAAAACACAAAAATGGCTGTCAAAATGTTACAGTCTAATCTCTGTATTTTGTGAGGGAATAAACCAGTGTTATCCTATGTGACCTGACAACAGCTTCCATGAAATTCCAAATCTGTGGGGATTCTTCCTCATCCCTCAGAAATATTTCTGCATGATTTTCTCCCAAGAGTTGAACTCTGAGTGTATTTAAGGACGATGCTGCATCAGTGAACCGACTGCTTATATTCAACAAAGAAATTCTGAGGTCATTGATTAAAGAATGTCACCACAGGCTGATTTCAGATTCTGTCTTAGTTTTTCTGGTGGAATATTAAGTACATTTACTGCTGCTATTTTACAGGGTAAAACAATGAGATGAATTATGGATATGTGCAGAGATGAATAGTCGAATCTGTAAGGAATAACCACAGGCTCCAGGTAACACATGAGGGCTGGTGAGAAAGACAGGTGAGCTCAGAAGGTCAGCAGGTCAGCACACACATGCCCAGAGATAGATGTTTAATAAGTTCCACTGTGTCAATATTTTATCATACAGTGTGTTGACTTGATCGGATATGGGTTGGCATGTTGACCATGACGCGGCTGTCTTATCACACCTGGAGGCGCGCCCTTGAAACCTGGCAGCTCTGCAGATAAATGATAACTGATAAATATATCCTCAAATGGATTCCCAAAGTCCCACGCAGCCACTGAAGATAAAGTAGTGCAAAGATGCAATGCGTTACGGCCTTGAAAACCCTAAACGAACCACACAGGCACAAGCCACGGATGCTTCGCTGTGCCACAGGTAGTGCAGGCAGCAAAGGGCTTCTAGGCAAATACTTCTGCAGAGCTTTAAAAACACTCAGTCATGGTGTTCACTAAAATCCTCTGTGACTAGAATGCTCCCTTACAGAGGACCCAAATTAGGCATTAGGAGTGTGTGTGTGTGTTTTTGTTAAAAAATGAGCACCAAGTCAAGGTCAAGTTAGGGTTAAGATGTCGTTGGGATGGTTGGGGTTAGGGTAAAGAGCTGGTTAACGCATTATGCCAATGGAATTCCTCACAGAGGTTAAAGTAATAGCTGTGTGTGCGTGTGTGTGTGTGTCTGTAACGTAAACGAGAGTGCACTCATCAGCACGTACACATTCATCCCCAGTTGTGGCATTAGCAATTAACTGAGCGTCTCGTTTCCAATAGAAGGCAAACAACGCTGTTGCTCTGTTAAGCCTGAGCCGAATGAAGAGGACTGAGAGTGTCTCCGTCATGGGCCATTCAGTTCGTGGAAAAGAGAGAGAGACGGCACTGACTGAGCGGTAAAAAAGAGAGAAAAGGAGGACGACAAAGGTTTTCTAAGCAGCCTGAGTGGCTTATTGACACAAATTGAGGTCAGAAAAGACTGAAATGGACCAAAGCCGCATGATAAAAACCCTTTTCAGAATAATCACGCATGTTTTCAGGAAGGACAAAGTCATTTGTAAAGTGCTGTTTTGAAAGCATATAAAAGGTGAAGGTTAAAGGTTAAGCTGATGCTTCTTCATGCTCCCTGAGAATTGATTTTACAGCGTGTATAAGTGCAGAAAGAGTAGAGACAACTTCACCATTTCCCCGTTTGCTACAGTTTCAGCCTCAAACCCTAACCGTCCAACCTGACAGACTCAGGCTCCGCAGAGAAGAAAATATTCCCCAATCTGAGCTCATGGCATCACATCCCAGCAGACTGGAGGCTGCAAGTGCTGCCAAAGGTGCTGCGACTGCAGGATAAAGGAGCTCAATATGTGTTTTTTAATGCATTTAGCAAATTTGCTCTGTCATTTTGTGGAATTGAGATGTCGTTCTCTGAAGAAAAATCCCCTTTCCTGGACAAATGTAATGGCATAAATTGACCTTGTGCATGATGATATGTGAGGGTGATAAGAGTGAGCAAGATTGAGTGCACCATAAACTGAAAATTAAAAGGAAAGTAGAATAAAAAAAGATAATAATATGGAGCCGGCCATCATTAGATGTCAATGGCTGTTCAATTACCCCATCCCTTAAAGTCGATTGAAGATTGAAGATGATTCCGCCCACATTTGCTGGCCTCACATCAAGAACAAGTGCCTTCTTTCACCTCGAGAACATCTCCAGACTCCAGTTGTGCATCTCAGATGGCTTCCACCTCTGACCTCGAACACTGCAGCTGAATCCTGCCTGGCAGTTCCAGCAAAGCCAAGAATTCTGAAGCGAGAGTTCTCATCCAAAGCCTGCAGCACATCAACCCTGACCATCATCATCACTCGCTGGCTCCCAGTCAAATCCCGTCTCCTGCAAACTCCTCCCACAAAGGTCGCGATCCTGTTCCTCATTATCCCTCAGATCTCTTCGAACTATATACCTCATCCTGCTTGAAATAGTAGAATAAAGGGAAATGATGTGCAGATTACACATGATCAATTCGAGCCATGCTTTCAGTTTGCTGGCTTTTATTTATCCTGCATTTGTGCATTTATGAGGTATTCAACAGCTTCCAGGCTCGGTTTGATGGATTCCAAAGGTGAGATGCCCCACAGCAGTCTCCTTCTGAAAGGCTTAAGTGGTTTGTGTACTTCAAGGCCACCGTTGTCAGGCTCCATCTGTAGTCTAGAACAGGGATTATCGTAAGATAATAGAACCTTTGGTTTAAGTGGATTTGCAAAATTTAACCTCCAGTTCAAGTTCTTTAAGAAAAATAAAACACACTGTCAAACACCAAAAAAGAAATCATTCCCATTGTTGCACTTTGTGAGACAACTAACCCCTCATTAAATTGTGCAGTTTCAGGATGTACCGGAACATTCAATGGTGCAAACTCAACAAGAGATACAACTTTACGAAGGGGAAAGAATGACTTGTAGCTGTGGGAGGCTAACGGACACGATGTGCTGGGTGCTGCTGTGAGCTTCATTGCTTAAAAGGAGAACAACCTGTTTCCATCGAAAATAACATTGCATAAAAATTGTTCTAATTATCATCATAATTCAACATTGAATTAATTCTACTTGAAATATATTAGGAATAGAGTTCTACAAGGATCTCTTGAGGCTCTTCAGAGGGTTCAGTTCCTGGTGAGATATTCGGCCTTCTGGGACCTGCTTCTGATTATCACTCATCATTACTTTCTGCTCCTCCATCCTAAATTGGCTTTCTAAGACTCTCCGTGTTTTCTGTGCACACATGTGTGTGCGCACGGCGGTCTTCAGCTCAGTAATGAAAATATTTTATTCAACCAGAGGGAAAAAAGGGGTGCGCATTAGAGGAGCTACATTTTAATGTCAGCGTGCACTTCCCTCAACCGTGGAAGATGGGCAAACAAAGAACCTCAGCGAAGAGGCACATCCTCACGACAGGGACGAGGGAGATCTCTGACATTCAGAGGCTTTGTGCACTGCATTACCGCTGGAGTGCTCAGTCCTTCATTAGAGGCGCCTGCGTTGCTGTCAGAGTAATGGCTCTGTTGACAGAAATATATCAGATAGTTGTTGTGGTGACCGACTCATTTTCAGCGTGTCAAAAATATCAGCCCGGTCAGCGGCCCTATCTGTCAAAATGAAACTCAATTTTCACAAAAAAATAAAAATAAATAAAAAGATGGAGAGCTTTTTAATGTGATATAGAAAGAGAATGTGAGGAATAATAAATGCTGAGGTGAAACAGCTTTTTTTGACCTCTAGGATGCGATTGCTCTTCAAACAAACATTGTTGGTGCAAGAAGTGGGTTCAAATTCATTAAAACCTCAACATTGCATCTAAGTATCAGCCATGAATGCTTTTCATTTTGGAAAGACTGTTGAGAGGAGAAAAACAAGTTGTCTTGCAGCGATTTCTTGTCCCTGTAAGCCCCTGACAACATCCGTGTAGACCCTGTTTGGTTTGTGTTCAGCGGTTCAGTGCCTGTGGTCCTACCGGGGCCGACTGGGGATTCTCATCCAGTGTCGCATTAAAATCTGTCTAAGAGGGAAAGAGGCACCTGCTAGCAGATGATGGGACTTGAAAGCAACTGTGAGGAACTAGTTTGTGAAGCTAAAAGGCGGAAGGATCCAAGCTCAGTTTGGTTGATATGGAGTCGCTTTGGTATTGTATTTGTTTTATTACTTTGGTTTAGTTGCTTCTTTGTTTAGGTTCCATAATATCAGACCTCCTCTCATCTGGTTGGGCATCACCAGGACGAACCATATGGTCCTGTACAAGGTTTCTCCCTGTTAAAGGCAGAACTTTTCTTTCTTCCTCACTGTTGCTCAGGGAGTCAGGCTCTGGGTTTATTTAAACCATCTCTAAACTCCTAGCTGCAACAGACACTTTATAAATGAAGCTGAATGCAATTTTCTGGCTGAATGGCCTGATAACTCTGGGCCTCATTGTTTCTGCCCCTCACAAATCTGAATAACGCCGGCCTTCAGGGCGTGGCGAAGTTTCCACCTTCTAAAGTATTCCCAGTGCTCCCATTGACAGAGCAGAAGGACAATAAGCAGAAAGCTGGAGGGAAGACATGAGAGACAAAAGCAGACAAAAAACTGACGAAAACACAAGAAAACAGCAACAAATAAAATGTCTACTTTTTTCTCGGTATCATTCAGGCTTTTGTCTTTTACTCCTTTTGATCTCACAATTTCAATTTGCCACCTGAGTGTGGTGTTACAGGCTCCATCGCTTCATTACGTGAAAGAGTCGGTTCATCAGCGCGGACACACGCTGATCTAAGTGGAAGTGTTTAATGCTACTCTGCTCTCCCTGGTACACCGGCGGCTGCCATTGATTGACCATGACATTTTCTTTAATGGTGATGACATTCTGTTTCTCTCAGTGTTTGTGTAGCCGTGGGGTGTGACAGAAAGAGAGGAGACGTCTGACAGCAGGAAACACAAGGAAACATTACATCACTTCCTTTTTCACTCCCTTGATATTTAGATTCTACATACAAACCGACTCGGTCGGTTTGTAGCAGCAGTGATTTAGATTTAGCATCAAAAATGTCTTTGATAGCACAGGAACTCGCATCAACTCGTTGCCTGCAGCTCTGCTTCCTTTGATGGACATTAAGAGTGGACTTTGTTCCACAGCTACGGCTTCAATCGGTTGGTTCTTTCTCATCGGTATTTTAGTGGAACCACTTTCACAGGGGAGCTGCTGAAAGTCATGGAACATTTAGCAGGTTGAAGGTCTCGTTCCTTGGGAGTCGGTGCTGAAAACAGAAGCGTGCATTCAGACAAATGATCTCTCGTACCGGTATATTGTTCAGAACTGCAGCAGACAGCAGATGAAATATTTGCAGATAAATATTATGACATATGAAGCGAAACAAATATGGTGTGTCCGTTTGGGGGCTTTGCACAGAGATGGTTTAGAATGGAACCCCATTTAAAGGAAGTTATTGCTTGGAAATGACAAACTTCTGTTCAGGAAATACTTTTTCTGATCAGGTAATAGTACTGATGTGAATAGTACTGTCACAACACACAGACCACACTGCCGACTAGTGGTCCGGAGTGGAAATTGCAACGGTTTTGGTCCTTACGGGATTCAGATGTATTCTGTTGTTGACAAAATCAAACAAGGCAAAGGAAACACTTTTTCATTTTCTGGTGAAACATTGATGTGTAAAGGGGGTTAAACAGTCACTGTGAGCTTGTCTGGAGGGTAAAAATCAACCAGAGAGATAGCTGGTCTGAGGAGTGTTAAGTGCATGTTGACTAATGGAACAAAGCATCTTTTCACAGACACTGGTGCAGATGTATTCATACCTGCAATTGTGAGTGTATAAAGCATTTACAAGTGTGCAAGCTTGTTTTTATGTTTACTGTGGTACATAAGTTGGCCCTTTCACCTGTTCGCCTGCAATTGTGTGTCTTTAATGGCTACCATTCAAATGAAATAAAATACTAAAACTCTTAGTAGCTCATCATCACACTGTTGTCTCATGATACACACCAAATCACACGTTATTTACATGCACTCCCAGGTGCATGACAGATTTAGGTCCATTGGTTCCCAGGCGATTGCAGCACTGATGATGGAGCAAATCCTTGATGGAGGATAGAGCCAACTGACAGACTGCCATATCTCTCCAGGTTTCCTTTCATCCAGCCGCAGCGTATGAAGCCAATCACACACATATGTTGTCAACACTGAAAGTACTTTCAGTCATTGCTGACAGGGACTTGTCATCAAAGTGCTACTGTACTTTGCCACCTTTTCATCACCACATCCGTGGGCGCGTGTCTCTCTTCAGTCACACACTCAGAGGTCCTTTAGTCCACTGGAACTTTTATTTCCCATCCCCACTGGCTTAAATGTCATTTTCCAAATCTTTTATCTTCATCAGTAAAGTGCCGCTGTACCAAGCTTAACGAGTGTCCACATTTAACAAAAAGAAAGATAATGTAGTATCAGATCAACATTCCAAAGCCGGTAACGGTGACTAAAGTGATTTAGGGGGAGGACCCTCTGCTTCAGGAGTGTTGGTCATGGTCTTGATTTGGGACCCAACTTATGTGATTATAAAGTGAAGACAGACAATCTTCCTATGACCTGTTCCACAAACAAACACTAATTAACAGCTTGAACTGTTGCACTATGGTGCTGGTGCATGACAAAATGGCAACAGTCACTCTCTCTCTCTCTGTGTGTTTTCTTCTCTGTGCTTCACGGTACTTTGTAGCCATAAATTGGAGACAGTTCCAACTGCTGCAGGTTGTGTCTGCAGTAATTGGCGCCAGTTGGAGTGCAGGATGCAAAATTTGCCAATTGGTGTGTGTGCAGCACCGTGCCCACTCTCACAAACAGCTGCCATTTCTAATGAACGTCCACTTTGAAACCGTGTGTAATGATGGGAGCAGCAGGAGTTCACCAGTCTGTGACAATAAATGCACACATGTGCTACTGGCACATCAGAGAGGCGTAAACAAAAAAAACAAAGGCCTTGCATTCTTGCCGCCTGTTGTTGGTCTTGTGATGGAAAGAGGATGTCTGTCCATCCATCTGGCCATCAGTTTCCATAATTTAGTACCGTCTGGCTGCCACTAAAGTAACAATCGTCACAATTTTTCAGCATTTCCAAAAAAGCCTCATGCATGAACCTGAACTGTAAATTTAAAATGCATTTTTACATTTAGAATAAACTCACATGTGAGCAGAAGCCCAAAACACGTGAAATCTTGATGGTTTTTGTCATTCTGCTAAGCTGTGAAACATCTAAATGCTTACATCGTTATATTAAACAATTGTGACATTTTCAAAGGCACTACCGGTAATCTAAAAAGAGCTGAGAGCTCCTGCTCACGTCGTCTTAAAGTCCAAGATCAATGACAGCTTACATGCAATGTCTTGGGGTTTTTCTCTTAACGAATGAATTAAAATGAATTTATTACATTTGAGTTATCCACTGGTTACATCAGACTCCTGACATTTCGCTGCTGTTCCCCACAAGTAACCAGCTCTCTTAATTCCTTAATCCCCCTACCTTGGCTTTAGCATGGCTGTAAAAGGTGCCAGCGGTTTTCTGTGCACTAATTAGAGCGCAGGATAATATGATTTGCAGCGGTTGGCACGGTGGTAGGAGTGTGTGTGGGGTGCACACAAAGGAAGATGTGCAGTCGCCTCATGGCGAGCGAGCGTGGCTTTTCTCTCATGGCTCCCTGGTTTCCGCTCACAGTCCCTAAACATGCTCATCGGGTGGATTGGAGGCTCTTAATCGTCCCAAGGTGGGAGTGTGTGAGTGAATAATGCATGTGCCTCTCAACCAGTGACTGCTGGAACAGCCTCCAGCGCCAGTCGACGACTGGGACCAGTGGTGGTTAACAGATGGTCGGATGGATGGATGGACTGAACTTAATTAACTTATTTTCAATCTTTTCAATACCTACTGGGCTCTTTACAGGGTTGATCCCACAGAGGTGAACTGTGTAAAACCTGGGAAGATGCTTCAGTTCTGGGAAGGTAAAGAGCGTCCATCGCTCCAGGCCTCATATTGGTTTTAGAAAAATAATTCTCAGGTCTGTCTCAGCTTATAATAGCTGCACCCCTCTGGCATAAATTGAAGGTCCTTCTGCGCCGAGTGTGAGCCTTATTATAGACATTCATTTGTTGTGGTGTCACTCAACTCTCTAATGGAACGGGACAATACTTATGAGGATTTCTAAAATAAGAAAATTGCTTTAATGCTAATGTCATTCATGCTTGTTTTTTGTAAATCTCTCATAGTCCGCACCCATAGGGGCTGTTTTAAATTGACATTTCAGGATGACGGCGTTATGAGTTTCAGTCAGGCTCAATCTTTGGTGCTCATATTGGAGATTGCCCTTCATGTATACAGCTCTTGATCAGAAAATTGAGTAGATTTTTACTGCCAGCAGCAACAATGTGCAATTACATGGACTATATTATACATTTTAGAATATGTATTTGTTCCTGTCAGCTGTATAAGGTTTCAGCACACGGATTAAATACACATTTAGTTATATCAAGTATATAAAATATATGAAAATGCATGGTTTGGATTTTTTTTTCTACCACCGCAGGAGTTATTCGGGAGGATTAACAAGCTCTGGGCTGGGCAAATAGGGTAAAATGCAATTTAATGTTTTTAACCTTGAGGAATTAGAATTAGCCCTTCAGAGTGACACTCATTTTATAAGAATAATCAGAATACAGCCGGAGAAGGTCATTGGCGGAAGTATTTTTAACTCTCATTCACCACACAGGGATCACCCTCACAAAACATGGGTGTGGCCTAACTCAGGCGATTAACCAGCATCAAAGAAACAGATGAAATGATGATTAGTTAGAATATTAGAATACTTCAGAATCAGAACGACTGCTGCCTAACCCTAACCCAGCATCCACAGAATAGTTTCTGTAGTAAGGAGATATTGATGTATGTAGAGTTTGTCCTCCAGAGGTTGAAGACCATAATTACATGGAGTGAGCATATGGCATGATTACTCCTATTAAGTCTCCTGATAAGAAGTGGGAGCCTCATGGACTACAGAGGGAAGACTGACATGGATGTACTATTCCCGAGACACCCACGCAGCTTTATGCATGTGAGAATATAATTATTGGAAGAGTCCTTTACCCTTATTGTAATATACAACTAATTAGATTCAAAGTAATGACAGCACAAGAACACAACGTGGATAGAACTCAGAAGAAGAATTATATATAAGAGCAAAGTAGTACAAAAACATAGCAACACCACACAAACAAACACAACCCTGATGTATTATGCATGATGGACCCCAGGTCTTTATGCAGCTGTCGATAATTTCCATATTCATGATATGCAACATTTTCAGCACTAATAAAGTTCTTAATCAGGCTTTAAGTGGTGTGAATTATAAACCTGACAATAATGTATTACAATGGAGCATTTTTGCTACTTATCTGAATATGAAAATTATGTTCTTTGGGATAAGAACATGTGCCAGATTTATTTATTTACCAAGAAGCAATTTAAAGTTCTCAAACCAACCAAGGTGCACGTTCTTGGTATTGGAAAAGTATAAAAAACATGGATAGGCCTGGCATTCTGATCTTCAAGCCCAAACTTGAGGAAAAATAATTGAGCTAATGTCACGAAAAGAAGAAAGTCTGAGCTGAACCTCATGTGTTGACTGAACGATCGGCTAAAAACTTTAAAGGCTCCAATCTGCCTGCTCTCTTCTGTCTGGGTACAAAGCTCTGCCATTATTGATCAGGTTCTTTGTATTCAGTGTTTGCAAAGACTTTTTTCCAAAGTACACTGTTTGGACTGCATTTTCTCCTGGTTAAAAGAGAATAATAAGAACAGTATTGGCTTTCTGCCAGTGCTTTTTGGATCAAGTAATCGTTTAGATTAAAAAAAAGAAAGAAATTGCCTGCATTTTAATACTTTATCATCATCTTTACATAACGAGCACTGTGATCAAATTGGCCGTGTAGTGGTGGAGACCTACACTCCAAAAATATGAACACACGATATGAACACACAACTCAGAATCAAATATATTCACAGGGAGTTTGCAGGGGACTTTATAGCACAGGCCATGCAAACTTGGTTCATGGTGATATTACTACAGAAGGACCCCCCCCATATTCATTCCCTTCTGATTGGCTTATGTAATTGGATGGTTACAGTGCTCTTTGGATGTCTTTGTGACAATAAAAAGATGCTCCTGTTTTGCTTGTGTGGATGATTTTGAGTTAGATGAGTTGATTTGGGTTCTATTACAAAACATAAACGTTTTGCACGTTGTTGGTGCAAAACTGCTGGTGGTTTTTAATTGGACCCAAATCAAGGATTGATTCCACTTCAATACTCAGCAGTCCCACTGAGAATCTGCAGTCGTCAAACAGCTTCAAACCCGTAGCCTTTCACCGTACCCTCGATCCTGGCTGCTGATCCCTGTTTTGTCTCTGTTGGCCCCAATATTTTAGTCACAGATGAATGAAATGATAATAATGCCCACAGCTCTCCCTGAGTGTTGACAGAAATGACTAAGGTGAGGAGGTAAAATCCCAGCATCCTGCACTGGTGTTATTATTATCAGTGACATTGTGAACTGTGATATTTGTTGTTAGTAGGTGTAATTTGAGCTCAGGACAACACAAAGCTGTGACTGCCATCAGCCTAATGGCGGTCAAAGTGGGAGGGGTAGCAGACGACAATTAAAGTCCTCCACTCAACAGCAGCTGACATTTTATCTGTCGTCTCAATGGCTTTTTCAAATAAATGGATTGGGATCCCAGGCTTTGACCTCTAGGTTTAATACCTCGGAGGCAAGTCCCTGAACGTCATAGGAATCTTAAAAGCTTCACCATGCAGGTGCACTCTGGACTAAACAACATTTAAAGGCATGGCCACACATTTAGGGTCATTTGGTACATTTTATTATCATGTTGTTGCAGCCATATTCCAGTTGAAACTGTGATTGGCCCATTTAAACCCTTGCTGACAGCAACCTGTCAGGTGCAGTCTGCTGCATTTCTCAATACTGAGGTCACCAGCACGGACTTGTGAACTTCTGGATTACATGCATTTGCTGCATGTCTGTCTGTCCTGTGACACATGTGTCTGCCGATGCTGGCCCAGCTGAAATGCATCATGCTAGTGGTCCCACGTCCACACAAGTCATGCCCGATGCATACTTGATAGGATCGGGGGAGCAAGGACACATCTATACACTTAGGCCATGCTTGGAAGTTCTTCTGTGCTTAGAATTATAACAGAACTGTGATGGTGTTTCACAAGTAAACAAGAACACAAGTACAAGCGCAAGTACGCATGTAGAGAAACAGCTCCCGAGAGGCCACCCGTACGTGAGAGTGAAGCCGTGTCTCCGCTCAGCAGGGCAGTTCAGGACAAAGCAGAAAGGGTGTTTAAAACTGGTTTCCACTGTGGGGGTGGGGGCAGGATACAAACAGCTACTTCAAGCAGTACTCAATCAGAAAACAGTGACCGTGTCGAGCTTGTCAATGAGTTCAATCAGGAAGAAGAATATAACCAGACAGAAAGTTGTTTTTGGGTTGTTTTTTTTAAAACTGATATTTGCAAAACCTAAAAATAAAGCGTTGAATCGATATATGAATTGTTGTTTCTGTGTGGTATATTTTGGTTTCTGCGCTGAGAGAGCGGCAGGAGTGAGCTGGTAAATGTAAAAATGTTAGTTACTGTATAAAATAAAAGAGACCCGAAGGGGAAAAGGTAAATGTCAGAGCCCATGTGATGACTGTCAGGTTCATGGTTTGTGTGTGTGTGTGTGTGTGTGTGTGTGTGTGTGTGTGTGTGTGTGTGTGTGTGTGTGTGTGTGCGCACGCTCTGAATGTAAGCCATGTTGGAGGGTTGAGGCTGACCGGTTATTGAGGGCGTGTGACATCAGGATGGGACCTTTTCAGGGGGAGATCAGCGGTGCTGCGCTGATGCCGTCAGACCTTTTTCTAGAGGGCTGAAGGTCAGACATGTGCTGCCAGTGAGCTTCTGTAGACCTTTACTATTGCGAGCAGACTGGCAGACACATTGTAGGAGTAGAACAAACGAACGCACAGCAGAGATAATGACTCAGATTAAAATGAGATGTAATCTGATTTCAGCCTGGTTTCGGAACATTCTAAACACACTAAAACAGCACTTCCTAAAGTCCACATGTTTTGTTATTGGCAAATAGGGACAAAGTTCAATTTTAGTCCTTTTAGGACAAAGTGCAGCCTCAATTTCTTTGTTTCACCGATCACTTTTAAAGCAAGTTGAGGTCTGGTCCCCAGCTATCCCTCAGTTGAGTGAATTGTAGACCCCATGTGACTCATCCGGCGGCCTAAGATCCTCGGGTGGAGCCTTTCTGGTTGTTCCTCAGTGGAGGATGATGACTAATGGTGACCGAGCTTTGACGGCCAGAACCTCTCAACTTGAATCACCTCCCCTGAGGAGATCAGGCTGGCTAGGTCGGTGAATTCTATCGTAAATCTCTCGTTAGAGCCTGTTTTTCCAGATGGGATTGAATGTGATGTTGACATGATTTCTTCTGGATAAAAACCTAATTAGTTTACTCTGCAAGATCTTTTTCTTTTTTTTTTTACAGAGTAACAAACAGCTTTTGTGAGCAAATTAGCTGCATATCACAGAAGCAAAGCATCCAGAAATACCAATGGTAAACAAACCAGAACAGTTGATCAGACATGATGAATGTCACCTCTCCAACAACTAACTTGTTAAACACGACATAAAACCATGGGAACTGCAGCCCTCTGTTTCAGCTGAACTGGACCCCTGTGTCACTGTGTCAGCCCCTCTTTGTGGTTAGATTAGAGCTTCAAAGGGCTATAATGTCCTCGGTGAGGCGGAAGGTGCAGAAGACAGGTGAAAACATTGGAAATGTGCCACTCCATCACCATCAGGATGTAAGCTGAGCTGAGGAGAGCTAGATAAAGAGGTGAAAGGGTGGGAGGAATGTGACAAATAACAGAGAATATATAGAACATACTTCTTAATAATGCCTGATACATAGGTATATTCCTTAAGCTATCACATCTAGAGGTAGCACATGTGTCTAAATATACACTTCACTTGGCATTCCACTGAGGTGAAGAAAGAAAAGATTTTTGGGCTGTTGCAGGAAAGCGTTTCCACTCTACAAATGACTTCAGGATCTCAGACGGATCTTCAATAAACAGCTCTTTATTTTGTCCTCCACAGTGTAAAAGCTCAAAATAAAAGCATATTTAACCACCAGTGGGATTGGAAGGGCTGTTGAAAGGCAGGAATGACTTGTAAAATAAAGGTTTGTTGTGACCGGAGAAATTGGACTCCTAAAACAACCTCTGGTAGTTGTCTTCCTCTTGTCGTCCCACTGGTTTCCAGATGTCCCACCTCAGTGTTAGCTTTTGACACATTACCATGAAATGCCTCCAGTGTTTCTGTTTTGATTTGCAATCAAATTATCTCTGTTATTTTGTGCCTACACACGAGTCGTTCCCCTGCAAAAGCAGGCCTCTGTTGAGTTGCTTTGTCAATATTACACAGCAGCTGATGCCTCTCATGAATATTGTATGCATTATGCTACAGTTTTCTCAGACAAGGATGTTTGACAGCCAGTGTTGCGCAATCATACGATATCAGCATTCTGTCTCGGTCCCTGGTGCCACAGAGACACAAGAACCCTCTGGCATTCCTGAGGTGCTCCCAGGCCAGTGGGTCTCCGTGGGGCCTCCTCTCAGTGGGACGTGCCCCGAAAACATCACCAGGGAGGCCTTTCTGGAGGGATCTTGACCAGTTGCCTGAGCCACCCCGTCTCAATGTGGAGAGCCCCCATCTTGGCCTTCTCACTGTGTCTCTGAGGGACAGCCCTGACAGCCTAACTGGTTTCTGCTTGTATCTCTGATCTCGTTCGTTCTGTCACTCCCCACAGCTTGTGACCAAAGGTCACCAATGCACGGTGTCCCTCACTCCTGAACAACACCCTGAGGTATTTGAACTCTTCCTCACGATCTCATTCCCCACCCGAGAGGACACTCCACCCTTTCCCAGCCAGGGACTGTGGTCTTTGTATCAAGATCCTTCTGCCGCCTGTGCAGCCTTAATCTAGTCGCGCCGTCCCTTGGTCCTGATTGCCCTCATATGCTGCACCTGCTCCCAATTCTCCCACTCCTTCCCAGTGTATTTATTCCTGCCTCTCAGGCGCCAGGCGCTCTGGTGTCGTGCATTTCCCCAATCTCGCCTGTGGATTTTTGTGTTTGGACATTTGTTTTTGGATTCTCAGATTCTATTCTGCTTTTTGGCTTCGACTTGTCACTCTGTATTCTGATCACACCAATTGTCTGCTAAATTTGAGTTTGACATTTTCACTACTTGCACACAAAGTCTCTGGTAATCCTTTGAAAAAAACCCCACAACGCTCCAGGTGTAATTAGTTTTAAACGCCGCCAGCAGCACTGCCAGTGAAAGCAGCTGGAGACAAATGCAGGTGTTGTTATTTGAAATCTGAGCGCGAGCGCCGGACTTTGAAATCACTGACCGTCTCTGATGAGCATGTCGGCCAACCACCGAAGCCAAAATGTGGTGTGAAAAATTGGCTCCCACCCAGAAACAGCTGTCTTTGGGAACAGCCCCTGGGGTTGAGGCAGATTGATGTGGGAGTGCGGTTAGCGAGTGTGTTGTCGCGATCGGCGCTCGCCGCCAGCTTTTAACAATGCTGGATGGCAGCTATGGATCCAGGGCCAGGTCACGAAGCGCTGCATCGCTTCTGCACTTCAAAATATGGAAGTATTCGAATGAATTTTGAGTTATTTTTCTTCTGAAAAAGCACTGAGAATCAATAACTGGAAACCTAGTTAAGACTGTACTTCCAAGGAGCCAACTTAAGGTCATAATTTCAACAGATTTTAAAAACAAAAGCAACACTACTGGCTTGGTTCCAATAAAGTAGGTCCAACAGTTGATCCAAATGGATGTAGATCGATGTTCGTGCTCTTCCCACCTGTTCTAAATGTAGATAAATGTAGCAGCAAAGAGACTGATGAGCTTGATCGTAGCACTTTAGTTCAGATGTCACGGATGAGTGGTCAGTCGACTGTGCCGAGGTCCAACCTGACAGGAGCACATTGAACCTCTGCCCACAGACTGAAATACAAAAAAGGCACCACAAAAATACTTTGGACTGATGACTTTTGGATTTTCAATATTCCAGTTTAAACAGTGATTTTAATATTCCCACTGTAATGACAGCTGTAGGCTACACCAGTGAAAATTTAAAAAAAAGAAAACAGATTTGTTAGACGGTGGCTCTGCCTCACAGCTATGAATGTTGGTGGAGAAATGACAAAGAAGGACCCTCACCCCAAGAAATAACACTCGAGTTAGATTATAAAGAAAAGGACCAAGAAAGAAAAAAACGTGGAAATATTTCTCGTGCTACAGTTCAGAAATAAGTGAAGCAAAACTGCAGCTGAACTGTGTTGGTCCCAGATCTGCTACTTTAAAACCCGTCTTTGATCCTGACCTTAATGACATAAAATAACGCCCTGACAGCAATTACTCCAAATCCTTTTAGTAGTTCTATAAAAGCAACCGACACACAGTGTTACAAACTTGCACAGCCTTGAATAAAAAGAACAGGGCAGTTGCTTCTCTTCAGAAGGTCGAGATAAGAGACACTATCTCCCTCACGGAGGATGAAACCAGCGATCCTTTTGTGTTTTCGTGTGAATGGGCTCTTACTACCGGGAATATTCACCTGGGCTGTTGTTGTGCTAACAGAACTGTGGAGGGTTTAAAAGTGTTATGGGTAATTCTTCAGGAAAGACTGTCCTTGGAATGCACTCATGAAAAGGAAGCTCAGGCATCCACAGGGGTCCAGAGGTCAGGATGGAACATTTAGTTCCTGCGTGGGGGGAGCGTAGGTGAGACGGATTTGGTGGAGGGTTGTTTTTTTAATCATAATCCACCCAGTTCTCTCTCTCCATGGTCTAATTTAGGACTCGTTCTTTGAGAAAATTGCTCAAAACAAAACAGAGGTGGAGCAATATCTTCCTGAATGCGGAATTCTTGGTTCATAAACAGATAATTACCATGGCTTTTGAGAATACTGATGAGGTTTAGTAGGAAAAATGAACAATTTCCTTTTGTTTTTGAAAATGTGACCTAGAAGAGGTAAAGTAGCCTTGAAAAAGAATAAAATAAAGATAACACACTATTTAGGCTAAGGAAATTTTTAAAAGCTTTTCTTCCTTCAGTAAGCACATTTGCACTTTCACATACAGCAGAATGTTCTTATCAAACTGAGCAGAACTAGGACCAGAACCTTTGTTTGGCTAAAATGCCTTTGACACCACATTTTCAAGTTTCCATCGATCTTGCCTGATGTCTTTCCTTCACAAATGTCAATTAAAAAAGGTTCGATGAAAAGACAAGTGGAGAGTGAAGGAGAAGAGAAGGAAAATGCAGAGATTGTAAATATCATAAGAAAATCTGCCTAAAAATAATGTCACGTTGTGAAGTCACAACGCAAACCTTTAATTTATATTTAAGGCTTTTATGACGAATTAAATTAGTTATTGATGACCACAGGGACAAAATTTCCCCATGTACCAGCAGTTGGATGAAAAGGGAAACTTTGGAAGGGAAGAAATGTGAGTCCATAATGGATTCTACTCATTTGAAACGAATGTGAAATGAAACAGCAGAGCTAATTAATTTTGTCTGGACAGAAACCGACCCGTGAGACACCTCGTAATGGATGCCGCTATTCCCGCGTGCGTATGTGGGAGGGTTCCTAATGGCCACGCTGTGGCTTTGTGTCTGAGACAAAGTGAAGCTGCAGCTCAAGTCGCAGCAATGGTGGAGGCAGTCTAGCCCCCCCCCCACCCGCCTCGTCAGATGATTGTGATTCTCCCCGCACAGCGGCGGCCAGCGTCGCCTCCTCTATCATCTCGCCATCTGCAGATCCAGCTCCAGGAAAGGAAACTCAACAGGAAAACACCTCTTCACACCTACAGTCCAGATCCGTGAGGTCTGGGGTGCCTCTCATCTGGATTTTTCTCCCTCCGGTTTCAGGAAAAAGACAGCTAAATGTCTGTGCAGGTGCTGCACGATGTCTTCCCGTCACTGTCACACACGCTCTGCTGGATTCTAAATGAAGATTTAGCACCCTGGATGAAAGAAAAATGAGTCCCAACGCCAGTCTTAACTGTAACTTTTAAACACAGTCAGCAGCTGTCCGATATATTTCTTCATAGGATAATGAGGGCATATATGTTGACAGCTATGGGGGAAAACAGCTTGGATATGAGCTCTCGCTGGGTTAAATGTGGTAATGTGCAAACCGGGCTGAAAAATAAAGGTAACTATTGGGTTTACAGGGCTGCAACACTGCGACAGAATCCAAGCTCTTCTTTTTTGCCCAAAAGAGCGCCTATGTGCATCCTGTTTGCACAGTCTATTATTTATAAACCCATCATGGGATGCGTCTGCATGCACCCTTTTCTGCACACACTGTTTAATAACAACAGTGTTGTCTCCCATCACCAAACTGACCTCCGCTGGCCCAGAAGCTCCATCTGCTCAGGCGAGTCGGTAGCTATGAGCGAACATCATTACGCAAGCGACACAGCACCTAGAGGCGAGAGCAGTCGCTGCACGCTGTGGCGATGTGCGAGTCATTTTAGGTATTTGTCGCAGCTGTTATGCAAGACGTGCGATGCCGCCGCTTCTCTTTAATCATGGCCTTTGGAACTTGGGTGTTTTGGTCGCTGCAAACAGGATTTGAGGCTCTGCGGCTCATCATGCAGGAATTGTATTTGTGTTAATAACGTTGTGATTGCGGGCTAAATCGCAAAATAAACCCCGGAGGTGCTACAGTGTATTTGTCTGACAGAATTAGGAGATTATTGCTGTATTTGATCTGCATGTTTGACAGTGGATGCAGGGCCGGGACCCAAACACTGACACCTCCAGAGAACAACAATGAGATAAATCCTACAGCAAACTTAGAACAGAAGGGAGGGAGAAGGGAACCACACACTGGGTTATCACATGATGTCTGTATTGTTTTCCAGATTGGTTGAACTTTTGCAGTCAGGAAGGTCAGAATGAGAAATAATAATTAAATAAAGGTTGTAATTACGCCTCTCTGCTGATAGACAAGGCGTGACACAAGCACCGTCTGATGTGAAGTTTTCAATTTAACTGTGACATTGTGCTGACATACTTCTTAGTAACTGTCTGCGCTACATATATAGCGACTGTCACTGTGTCTGCCAGGTCAACAAAGGTGCTGTCTGGCCATAACAGAAGCAATTGTCAGTGTTGACCAAGAATTAATTAACTGCACAACACGGAAAAGGTCACTAAAGCAAAGCAATTCGATGACTAACCAGAATAAAATTGGTGAAGGCCTGATCTGATTATCATCCCATTTTAATAATAATGCTCTACACTTTTCCCAATATTGAAGTAACTGTCTGTTTTATTGGGCTCACGGTGATTAAATGTGAAAGTTCCACCATTTGCATGTTAAATCACGCCAGTTTTTCAGCCTAATGAGAGACGGTTTTCCTCCTGCCCTGCAGCTTCACTCAAGCGTGCGTCTGCAGACTTGACAAACCCCTGAACGATTAAGGTTGTGCACATCCCTGGAAGCGGAGAAAATCCGCTCTCCGCAGTTGATCCTACTCCAAACTCCACACTGACCCGCGTTCGCCGCTCTTGCACGCGCCCAATCACACGCACAGGCGCGTGTACGCCTGCGCGCACCCACGCCTCACTGTGAGGGAACGACATCGTCAGATGGACTCCAGCAGCAGTCTGTGGATGCAGACGGCGGCACCGACAGCCCGGACAGGTGAGTGCGCATCTGCCGCTTCCTCCTCCTCCACCTCCTCCTCCTCCTCCTCCTCCTTTTCTTCCTCCACCTCCGCGCGCATGTGTTTCATTGTGTTATTCAATTGTTAAAACGGGTCACATTTGCATTTTTATTTTTTAAATTCTCTGCTGCGCCAGCGTGCAGATGTTGGAGAAAATGGCACATGCACGCAGGGTTGCCGCTGACAGAGGCTGTTTAAAGAGGCTCAAATTTGGATCCGAGCAGTAACTTAGATTTCTGTCAGACTAAAAAGAAAATCAAACGGCCATAACTTCGTGTGTGCGGCGTAACGAGTCTAATTGGGCCATCGTGGATTAATTGACTGCGACCGAAACTTATTTTCTGCATCTCTCGCGTAAATTCTTGGTCCTCACGTTTTGCTTTTGTCTTTCTCCACCAAAATAGGTCGTATCTGTGTTGTTTGTACCATAAAATGAATCGGCTGCCCTGAAGGAATGGCAAAAACAATTCATTTATTTTAGTGCAAATACATCAGTTGTGAGTTCCAGCAATGTGAAACGTCAAGATTTGCAATAATGTTGTTTTTTTTTCAATTCAGCATCAGCAACAAGATCCATAATGCATGTTTTCTTTTATATTTCACTATTTCCTAAACAGTCCAGCAGCTGCAACGCAGAAGGTGACCGTTACATTCTAAAATCCTTATCTGGGGATCACAGGACACACTGTCACCCTTCGTTTTGTTTTTTCACTGAAACGGAGGTGTTGTCAGCACGGGGCATGTTCTGCTGTGACAGACACGAAGGACATCTTGTGGGGTTGAAACAGTGACGTCTCAGATGTCCGCAGTTGTCACAAATGTTTTTTGTAGCTTTAGTAGAAATCAAAGGTGACAAGAGCGCAGCGAGTGAGACGGCAGCCTCGGGTCCGACTATATTTAAGCTCCTGCTCTGGGTCCTAAACGAGGTGTGGTGTGCCCAGCTTCTCTTACCAGTGCAGTGCTGTCAGCTCAGACAGGGATATCTGACAAGTTTCAAGGGCCTGTGGCCAAACAGTCTGAATTTCACTTAAAGGGGTTTCCAGTGAGCGGCACGCTAGCAGCACAGACCATCATTTTAAGGTTTGATTAAACATCGACAAAGCCGAACCGACTTTCACTGTGGCATTAAAAGAAATAATCCATCAAGTCATCATCAACTGTAAGGTTTCTGAAGAATCTCAGACTCAAATTGGGGGTAATGATGGTTGATTCCCAACATTAAATCACCAGATGATAGGAGTCAGCAGGGGCCCCGGAACATTAGCAGAGATTCGTAGAAGCTGACGGTTGACCCCTCTAATCAGATGGAATGGCTGTAGTTTAAGGGTGTTTTTTTTTTAAATTTTTGGACCTTCTGCAGCCTCATTAGACATTTCATTCGAGCACAGTCTCAAGTCTGCAAGGTTTTACTCTTAATTAAACACGATAGTTAACACACCCGTGCTCACAGGGGCAAGAAGAATAGCATCTCTACGGCTGCACTAATGCGCAGGGTAATTAAATGTAAACAGATCTTTCTCAGTAAAGACACAAGCCATTAATAAGTCCACAGCAGCTGCTCTATTTTGTTTCATTCGAGTTAAAGAGATTCATGTACCTGTTTATTTGGCTCTTCTGTCCTCAAATTTCAGCTTGCAGCAGTCCATTAAACTGGATTTTAATGTGCCTCACTTTCATGCCCTCACTAGATGAATTGGCTACATTAAAGGAAGTCTGTGAAGCCTGTGGCACCTCCTTTTTGGGGGATGCACATTTGTTTCAGCGAGGTACTCGGAGATGCTACGAGACCTCTGTAGCGTGTCTCAGCCACACGATGGCGACCAGCTTGACGATGATAGCAGAACATACGGGAGAGGCGTGACAACGCAGCTCCCTCTGAGTGGGAGCAGCGTCCACTTTGTGCACATGAACAAGCTTGGAGGGCTTTTAATGGCGTGATCTTACTTCTAAAAATGATTATTCCTCTGTTTGTATTGTACTTGCAGTGGGAATCAAATTGCAGTTTCATGAAGAGTGCTCCCTTTAGGACTGAAGTATTCTCAAAGATTATTCATTTTACAGCTGACAGAAAAGCTGCTGTTTATCTCTGATAACACTGTGTTAAATGAATGCTAATGAGTGTTTGCTTGTTGCAATGATTTTGCTTTCAAAATATCAAAATAAGCCTGGGAAGTCATGTGATCAGTCACGATCATTTCAGCTCAACAAAAATGGCTTGAACTGAACTACTCGGGGGTGGTTGTGGGCTTGTTTGTGGCAACGCCTACGTCTTTGTCCTTAGACGTGTTGCGTAAATATTGAAAAGTTCACATGAAGAAAACTGAGACTTCAGGCTTGGCAGATAAGATGGATGAGGCTTCGCCGTCAGGCACATTGTCCTATTTCTCCGCTCTAATGCGGTAGGATTCAGCTCAGCGGGATCCAAGCGTGCATCCTGTGGACATGCTCCTTCATCTTCATAAAATGTGTAATTTGATTTCTTTTTGTCGAACATTAACATCTATTGACAGTACGAGCCAATAATGACTACATTCCACCTTCCCCTTGAGAGGACTCCCCAGGCGAACATCGACTGTTGACGCAATAAACATTATTTTTATAATTCTTTCCAGGCATTTTGCTAACCGCAGGTTCACAAAGAATAATGATTCGTCTTGACAGCGATAATGGCGAGCCTCTTAATTTGGCAAATAAACAAAGGCTGCACTGCGCGCCTGGATCATTGGGAAAGTGTCTTATCCTTTGGAAGATTATTTCTCATTCTTTTAAGCTTCCTATTTCATTCTCTTCATTGACAAGTTGCTATATTGTCACCGTTGTTACTGACATATCGCTCCCTTCGGTAATCTCCCATGCAGACCAATGGCACGAGCCATAATTATATGCTAATCATCTGCATTTTCCAATAGGAGGAAGTGGTGACACCATATCAATCATTGATCGGACCTTCGGCGTATCGACCCCTTTTTCTGGTGTGTGTGAAATGATGTTTCCCCTCCTTCCATCGAAAAGGTGAAGGCTTTAAAGGTGCGATCTGACATTCTTCGGACGCTTCGCTCAGGGACACAACCTCCAAAAGCAAAACAAGGCCAGTTGGGAATCGCTCTACTTCATTTGTAATCTGCAGGTGTTCTGGTTTTCCGGAATTTTCCCAAGGCCGAGAAAGCTGTTTTTGCATTACTGACATTCACAATCTGAATTAAGTGGAGCCTAACTGGTGCAGCCAGTTCTTTACAAGCCGGGGCAAACAATCGCTGCGCTCGTGTGAGGAGCTCCGGCTCATATAGATCTGCGATTGAGCCTCAGAGTCTGTGCACGTTCACTACGGGAGATTAAAAATGTTTGCGTGGCAAGACTTGCGAGAACAGAGCAGCCAAATAATTTTGATGTATATGCATCATGATTCATTGGATTGTTACGGCTGAGCTTGTAACAATCTTCTGCAATATTCAGTGTTTGAATAATTCTGATTGTTCCTACACATATAATCACTCTAATTCAGTGTTTCCAATATAACCCAAGACTGCGTTAGGGCATAGATCCTTGTATACAGTAGAATAAACGTGACATTTCGATGGCCCCTTTTATCCACATCACTGAATTAAGCCTCTGTATGGAGCACCCAAAAACAAAAACCAGCGCTTCATTTGATGTAAAAGCACTTCCAGGATCCTCCTTCTGCGTCAGCTCTGAGCCGGTTTCCTGACAGAGAGGAATATTTGGAATGTTTTAGGTGGGATGATACCGGCAGTCTTTTATTGCCTTTGTGGGACCCAGATCCAGGAACAGACCCAAACCCTCAGTATTACAATTGGATATTAACCGATAAAAAAGGTCTTTGACTCTCTTCAAAACGACCACTCAAACATCAACACGCTGTGAACGTGAAAGCCTGACGGCGTGCGCGAGGATCCGAGAAGGAGACGGAGGTAAAAGCCACCAGGACAGAAAGGGAACCAGGCGAGTTGGATACTTAGATTTAATTTCATGGTGTCCAACAGCTCTGTGTGAGAACCAGACGGGCGGCGTGACTCATCCACCTGCCGGGTGATCGCGCCGCTCACGCCAGCCCAGAATGACACCATTTCGGCACTTCTGTTATTGGGAACCACTGAAGCCACTATTACAGTTAGATGTCCTCACATTTAAAGGGTGGGCCCAGTAGATCTCGCCCTGTTTGTTGATTACTGAGGCCTGGGGGGGGGGGCAGCTGCACTGGAAATACTTCAGGCTCGCATGCGTCCGCGCAAATCATTAGAACGGATTGTTTAAAAGAGCAACCGCACATCAGTCAAACATCGAAAGGGAAGAATGTCAGTCAGATCCACTGAGAGTTGGGCTGAAGGACAGTTGGGTCAATAAGTCCCGGGGCCATTTAACAGCAAATAAATAAATGAACGGCCAGCTAAATATTCATCGATTGACCTGATTGGCACATTGGGTTTCGTGGCCACTTGCCATTTTAGGGTCTAAAAGCAGCGTGCGTCCTTATATAGCCAGCTTTTCCTTCACAGCCTTGATGCTAGCAGCATCAAAAAACATGTAGTGAAACACGAGCAAAGTTCTGTCGAAAGTAGACTGGGGAACAGAAGTCCCACTGCAGCAAATTGCCTCAAAAAGATTTATTTTTCTGGTGGAGCTGCTGTTGCTCCCAGCACCTGGAGTGGAGATGATGTCGAGGGAGCTGGCAGCCGTAATGTGAGGCAGATTACGGAAGCTGACGAACAGACATGGCAGGATTGATGATGCCGGTGAGGATGCATCTATAACTGGAGCGCTGTCATGCTGGTTCGCCGACAGGAACCATTGGTATTTACACCGCCTTGATGATGAGTGTTTACCTATCAGCCGTGTCCGTTTACTTCGAGGCCCTGGCCTGACCCCAGCAAACCTTCTAACACAGCTGGAGACAAGATTGCTTTTAAATTTAAAAATGTTTTAATAGCTAATTTCATGGTGTGCTGTACATGCAGCCAAGTTGAAAAAAATGAGCTAATAAGAGTCCCCGGGGTCCCAAAAGAACACAGAGTAAATTGATTCTCTTGGATGGCCGTGTTCTGCTTCACATAACATTCAGATGGTGAGTGCACAGGAACCAGCAGAGAGGAATAAATCAAGCTCGCTACAAGCTGTTGTATGACTCTGAACACGCCAGTCTTTGACTGATAAACTCTGCACAATGCGAGAGGACAGAAGCCGGGCTCACGTGTTGCGCGCTCTTACAGGGAAGATCAAAAGTCCCTCCGTTTGATGGTTCCTGTGTCTGTTTTATTTATTTATGAGGGAAATCATAAAAAAAACAACAGATATTCTGACAAAAAAAGGAAAGTTTGGCGTGTTTTCAAATGGATGACCAATCAAGATTAGCGAGGAAGGTTATCAAAACACCAGTGAGGGTGATGAGACAGAGTCATTGGTCTGGGGGGTCTGGGGGGAGGGTCCGCAACAGCCTTTTGAACATCACCAGGAATCATGGATGGTTCTGTGTGGTGGATCCGGGAGCTTTGCAGAGGACAAACTCAGTGAATCAGAAATACTGGGGGATGATGTAAGAGGACCGCGGCTTTGGAAAGGATTTGTTTTCTATCACGAAAATGAGAAAAAGAGAAAAACAAAGCAAAATCAAACTTAAAAATCACATGGGGGTAGGGGGGTTGAAGGGGTAGCCTGAAGTAGCCAAATCAAAGTTTATTTGTGGTTGGATGTTAAAGCAGGTGTTCAAGGAAGGAAAAGTTATTGCAGTTATTAAAGTAGTACACTTAATCAAAGCCCTTCTTTGTCTTTGGCACAGACATGGCGATTAAAAAAATAATTAGTGTAGATGTCATATCAATGAAACCAGGTGACTATAAAGCAGAAAGGTCAGTTCTTGTGGTATTTGGATCTTCAACAAGAGTAATTAACTTTCACAGCACATCTCTTTAAGGGCTAAATATAATGACGTTAGCGTAGCTTGTGTAACAAATGATGTCCCTGGGAAACAAAAAGCAAGTATAATCACCCGTGTATAGAATATTCTGCGTCATCAATGTTTCTTTTGTCCATGAATCTGACGTCCGTTCTGCAGGTTCATCCATCCCTGCTTGCGTTCATTCCAATAACGTGCAGATGTTATCCTGCATTTCTCAGCGCTCGGCGATGACCAGGAGCCAGAACGGCATCACATGGGTTTGAATCAAGCCTGGACGTTTGTGATGCGGGTTGACAAGTGGGAGGTTGTGTTTAATTGTGCCTGAAGGGAGTGACACAATAAAACTGAGTTTTATCCAAATTCTACACACCATCATTTCAGGAAACTGTAGCTTAAACCCAATAAATTCCTCCTTTGACACAAATGATGCATTTGCATTGTGTCATTTACTGCAGGTATTCACTAAAGCAGCCTCCAAATGGCTTCATCACAGCGTGGTTTAAGCCACGCTGGAACAGTGGTGAACCCTCTCGGAAAAAGAAAATAAATTGTGTCAGCTAACATTCATTTCTGCTTGGTCTGACTTTGCATTCCACCAATCTGTGCGTCGGGCTGTAATTATAGCTGCAGCTCATGGCTGCTCATTAAACACAGGCACACTGAAATGCACATATAGAAAAGTTTGCAGTGACTATTTGATGGCAGGCTGAGGGTCTGGATGGATTTCCCAGGCATCCGACGGCGTCCTCTCCCTCATTCATAATGACATGCAGGCCAGGTGAGGAGAGGAGAAATTCCCCTCAGACTTGACATCAGTAGATTTCTCTGCCTCTGAATCTCACTCGCTATATGCCGAGTGCTTTCCCACAGCTCCCTGCATAGGAAATGTCAGAGTTGGGTTTCCAGGTAGCTTCCGTTCCAGGAGTTAAAGGCTGCGCAACCACAGTTTTTAGCTATATCAGGGTGAGTGTTTGGAGAATCCAGCAGGAGGTCCATTCACTAAATACGGGGCGGTTAATGAATCCGGTTCAAAAGGTACATCCATCTTTCTTTCCACTGCATTTGGAATCAGTGACGTTGTTGTTCTACACAGTGTCTCTGAGCTTCCTGAAGCCTGTTTTTTCAAATAGAGCTCTTCTTCTTTGAAGTCCAAGTCCGTGTAAAACAAGACGGAGTTGCTCCGGAGTGTGAAATTGGCCATTAGGTGCGGAAGTGGTGGAGCAGGTTGGGTGAAGGTTCAGAGAAGATGCATTTAGGCTCCAAGTGGTAGATTTACATAACCCAAGTGTTAAAATAGCTAAAAATTTCACAACCCTGTCTGTGCTGCTAATGAGCTTGTTAGGAGTCCACCATTAGAGCACGATTCAGTCAGAAAAGCCTGTTGTGTCCGGAAGGAATCATCCAGCTGTGCATGAACAGCCAACTGTTCATGTTCTGTAAGCATATTTGCATTTTAGAGACACCCCCCCCCCCCTTGCTTTTTGGATTTTTAATTATCACAATTAAAAGGCAAAATAAAAATGTGTCATCTTCTTAGTTTCCCGTGTCACCGAGATGTCCAAACCTTTTTAAAATAAGACAAAAGAGGGAAAGAGTGGAACACATGAGAACTCCTTGGACCTGTTTAATGAGCGAATCTTGGATCTCTCAGATCTCAGATCATTGCTGAGCTGCTCATTTCCACTTTGCTTTTGTGGCAGATGCACAAACGATGCTGCCAAACGTGCTGAAGTCATTTGTTTTTGCTGCATGGTAATATTGATAACTAATAATTTAGTAGCGGATGTGTTAAATGCTTCATTTTATTCGTCGTCGTTTGGTTGCTTTATCGAGTCTGAATGCTCATTTAGATGAAAGACAACACACAGTTTATATAGATTCAAACCTCTTGCGCTCTTTTTTGTGCTAATGAACATCATCCTCTCTCCCCTGTTTCATCTCCCCATCGCTCAATATGCTGATGCAGATGTTTGAAGTGGAGTTAACTGTAAACATGCGGGTATGCACAGGCTAGTATTGCCCCCCCAGCAGGACTGGCTGACAGCTGTCTGGCCCATCTGAGCTGACCTTTATGTCTTCTGGATGAATCATTTAATAGATTTGCCCAATCCCTGCCCCACTGGCATCAGTTCATTGCACCCTCAGGCTCTGATCTGTTAAATATATTGGCAGGGCTGCGCCTTCAGGGTTAAATTTGATGGGAAGATCAGGGGAATTAGTTCACCACAAGGCTGCTGGATGAGTCGGCGGCACAATACAAGTTGATGAAACATGGCACAGCGTTTGATGGGGATGTAATTCATCATCTCTCCCACAACCGGGAGGTGATTGCCACTCATTCATCAGGGCATCATCGCACTTTAATTTGAAATGAAGTGCCTGAAGTGGGTGAGGAGAATTTTTAAAAGTCTGATTTGGGAAATTCTGCAGATATTTCCCAGGATGTTGATGATCCAGAGCCCTTTACTGTCCAGCCGGATTTGAAAAGATTATCACATTTGATCGATCAGTGGTGAAATGCAGTTCATTGTGGTGATTCTTTCAAATTGGTCCAGTGTTTTGGAGGAATTAACGGTCCGTGTGAGGCTGCCAGCGTTATTCCGACTGTGACTCAGGAAACTTTGAAGTGGCACGAGAGGAGGTGGGGATTACTGCAACTTGAGAGGACGAGGTTGTTGACGAGGATCTTGTTTGATCTCCAGCAGCGTGTCGCTGTGTGGGCTTGCATAAGTCCGTGTGTGCAACCGCGCACGTGCAAGTCTGTGGGTCGGCGTGTGATAAATAATGACGACAAAGTCGGGGGAGGAAGTGGGAACCGAGATTGAGAATTTGTACATGTTTGGTTGGGTTTTTTTTTTTTTTTTTCGGTCTTTTTTTAGCAAATCTGAATGGCACGTGTCCAAATGTGCTGCAGTTATATCCGAAGGTGCATTTCTGTTTGTCCTCTAAACCATTTTGTCCTTGAATTCATCCTCTGCTGCCAATTTCTTCTGTTTGTTGTTTTTTTTTCTTTCCACTTTCGCTCCTGCCAGTCTTGCCTCCCCTCCCTGCCGCATCGGAGAGCCGCTGTGCTTCGCTATCCTCCCTCAAGGAAATGCTTGGAATCTAAACAGACAATGGTCCTAAACACTTATCTGTGTTCGTCAGCAAGAAGCAAATCATGATTTAGTTTAAACCGAATGGATTAACTAGCTACTCTGGCTGCCCCAATTCTACAGTCAGATTGTAGTTATTTATATCTCCACAGCCCGAAGACCAACAGCAAGCAGAAAACATCATTGCGGCGTCCTCATCCGAGTCTGCCTGTAATCTGCAAGGTGATGACAGCGTTTAAATGCTCTTTACCTCCATAAAAGTCTCAAGGCAGCATTAAGATCTGTCGGGGCATTTTTTTACGGGCAGAGATGATGCTCGATAGTCGTCCCCAAAGGATGATCCTATTTTGGTGGAGCCCAGCAGATCTGCAGGTGGAAGAGGGCGATAGAAAGATTCTCAGAGTTGTTGTTTTTTTAATCATCTTTACCAGAACTGGTAGAACATCCTGTGGTGAAGCTGCAACACCGGAATTGTGTCCCTGGTTCTGCTTTAGTCTTCACACACCCAACACTTTTGTAGTCACAGGCTAATCAACAAATATTGATCCCATTTATAAGAGGTTTCGAAATTACAGGCTCAGAAAAATAGTAATTAAGGGTGTGTTGGGCTGGGCTGCAAGTTCATAATAAAGCATCATGTTTGTGTTGGATATTTTATTTTAGTTTTTTCTTATTGTAGGCTTTTAAAATTAACAGGTTAGTGCAGGATGGATCATTATTGGAATCACCGGGAAGCGTAGATGGGCAGAGCAGTATAAAAACAACAGGAAGAACCTGCTGACCAGCTTAGTGGGTCTGATTATGAAGAAAACAAAGAGGGGAGCAGTAATAAACATGTAGTGATCTGCACAGACTGCAGGGAGTGCTTCTTGCCTAAGATCAGCACCACAGGCTTGAAGCACCATCTCAGCGGGCATGCTGGAGTCAAGGCTTCAGCTTCATCAAAATGTACACTCTGTTTATTTTTCCATTTATTCCACTGTGAATGGAGAAAAATTGGAATTTCTTGGGCGCATTTATACAATTCTTTTTAAAATAGCAATGCAGAATCAAACAAATAAATACTGTCACCACAGTTTTTTGTGGATGTAATTTATGGCTAATACCGCATCTTGCCGACAGGGGGCGCCACACTGCATCGGTATCGTTTAAGACCCCTTGTGTTTGAAGATATTTCAAGCAAAGTATCCAGATAAACACAAGTGTATCTCAAATCGACTATCATTGTCTCCAGGATGCTGCTATCATCACCCTGTTGTGTTATGTGTCCTTGGGGGCGGGGGGAGGGGGGTTTGGCTGTTTAGATCATAGCAACAGCAAAAAAAAGGAAAATGATACATGGCCTTTAAGAAAGGTTATTATATAAACAGATTACATGGCAATAGAGCCCATATATACTGTACATCCTCTCTGATCCGCTGAGAAAACTGGGGCATGAGATACAGAATTATATTTGGCTAAATAATTCCGAAAGCAAGAAGAAGAAGGCTCGATGACGGGTTATAAATTTCAGAGCAGACGGACGAAGCGGAAATACCCTTTTGTTCATCCTCTTCGTAAGCTTTGAATGGAGATTTATGAAAATAAATTTGCAATTATCTCCGCTCTGCAGGCTATGACCTTTTAGCGATGAACCCGTGAAGGCTGTTTCTCTGTTCCTCTTTCTTTTTGAACAGGTATTTTGGGGGACACCTGATCCAATCCAAATAATTCAAGTGAAAGGAAGGAATTTACCAGTATAATCAGCCAGTTTTTACATTTGTGCTGTTGTGTATTTAATTTGTTAGTATTAGAATACTAGAAAAGCAGATAACACAACATCATGAACAGTTTCAGAAGTCCATTTAATAATAAATTAAAGCTAAAGACAAGAAATAGTACTGTAAATCTGCTTATTAATAATGCACCATTTTGTACAGAGAAGTTATCACAACACTGCACTTAGCAGAATGTAATGACTGTGGTCACATTTAGATTTGCTGCTGATGTTCTGGGAAAATAAAACACTTTCTGGTAATTTATTCATAGATAATAATGTGTATGTCCATCCATTAAAGGCTTGTACATGAGTTTGTAGCATTATCTGGACAGGACGAAGGCAGCGGAATTAGATGTGTCAGATACCACCTATTTGTGGGATGTTTCCATCAAAGTGCGCTCGGCTCCATCTCTGGGATGCAATTTGCTTCAGAGGTCAGACACCAAGGTCACTGCAGCCTCGTTTGTCCCACTGTTGTCGACTATTAAAAACCTTTTAAATTCTTTAACTGTATTCTTCAAACCCTTTGGAGTCCACGCCTGCCCATTGAGGATCCCTTGATGGAGATTTAAACAAACATACTATAATAATAACCGCCATTACACTGCTGTTCCTCCCTCACTTTCACATATATAAGCTCGAGGAATATCACTGGAGCGGACAATGATTGGCTCCTTGCTATGGTGGGATCATGGCGGCAACATGCAGAAAAAGAAGTGGTAATTTAGTTTTGTCTTGCTGGGCTTTCACGGCTCAAGTGCAGCTCGAGACAAACATCCTCATAAGGCTTCCGAGTGTTTGTGTGCTTCTGCCACAATGAGAGCGAGCGCGTTATTACAGGGAGGTGGTGGCTGAACGTGACTCACCGTGGATCAGTTTAGCCCCTGCAAGTGCGCCTCGTTCGTTGGCAGCTCCATGCAGTAGGTCCCATAAAAAAGGTGTCCATGGAAGAAGGAGAACAGCAATGTGAGTGGGAGAAACAGACAGAGCTCGCCCGAGGGAGGCTGGCAGAGAGACCATCCGCTGATTGAATCTATGCACATATTAAGTGTATGTGTGTTGCGTGTATGCTAATGAGAGTGAGGATTTAATGACAGCAGTACAGTGGATGTGTGCCAGCCACATATGAAAGATTTTTAATGAGCAGCGACTTCATCAACGAAGACCTCTCGGATAAATGCCAGAAACGAGCCGGGCGCATGCTCTCCGTGTGTCCAGAAGCTTTTATCGGCCTTTTAAAAGAAAGATTAGGTTTCAAAAGGGATGCGTGGCTGCACTAACGACAACAACATGCCGCGTGTTCTCGAGATTGGATTAATAATGGAGCTTATCTTCCGCTTTCACTATCGTTTTCCCCCACATTCATATAAGCTAATTTGGAAGTATTCTGATTTAATAGTGTTCTTGTTAATTCCTGGTGCAGTGTAAAATTTAATCAGAGGCTGCAGATTATACAACAAAAAAGGTCATTTTCTTTGTGATTTATGGCCGCACACTAAAATCCACTTGCATGGATATTCATTTCATATCTGAGGACTAACGAAATAAACATTTTCCAAATTTAGGGCAAACCCATCCTGAATATACTTCAAACATAATGTAATAATTATAGTTTTATAGTTTTGTCCCTTGTGAGCAGTAGTCAAATCATTTTCAAGTTGTTTAGATGCAGTTTTTATAATTGGGTTGATTTATAGTCCCACTGCTGCGTGGTTAACAGGCCGATACCGTTATTTTTAGCACCAAAGTTTCTTTATAATGCTCTTAAATATGGACCTCAAGCCTGAGAAAATGGTTTGGACTTTTCAAAACGCTGAGTCTCGACATTCTTCAGTCTTTCAGATCAAGACAGCAGAAAATGTGAATAATCTTTGTGTCCCGCTCTGACCTTGGAACTCCTATTTGACACGCAGCGCTCTAAATTACACACTGTAAATGAACACAACATTCTCAAATGTTCAGCCTGTCCTTGTTGATCCGGGACTACATAATATAACATTAAGCAACAATGGATTATGTTAATGTGTGCGGCTGCGTGGCAAACTGAGACTCAGAGAGGTGAAAGAGAAGGAAAAGGAAGCGCCGGTGCTCTGTTTTCCTCTGTCTCAGCCCACTTTTGTTCTCCCTCCGCACTTGAGCTCCTTTTGTCTTCTTCACCTCAGTCTCAAACCTCTGCTGAGAGTTCTTCATCTTGCTTTTCTTCTTCGCAGGGAAACACAGATGCTTTACTAATCCGGGGGGAGCACGGGCAATGAAGAAAAAGGAGGACAACATCTATATTTGAGTCGTTCCTCCCCACGGTCACCATCCCATATCTGCATCATATGAGGCAATAGTGAACCTGACAGTCCCTCCTCCCCTCCCAACCTGTCACCTCTGCTGTTACCTGGCCCTTTTAGGGAAAGTGAAGTTCACTCACAGCCGGAGGGCTTTCGTCCTATCCAACCCCGACCCCTGACACGCTGCCTCACCCCCCATTCTGCCATGGCCAACGACAGCAGCTTCCTCGGCACGTGGGAGGGCTCTGACTGGGCAGAAACTTCCCAGTGCCCACCTTCCATAGGCGGGGCCACTTTTTGGATCGTCGCATACAGCGCTATCATAGCAATTGGGTTGCTAGGGAACGCAGGCCTGGTATTCATCATTGCCCGGCAACAGGAGCTGCGCAACGTCACCAACATCCTGATCGCCAACCTGTCGTGTTCGGACATCCTCATGTGCGTGGTGTGTCTCCCTGTCACCGTCATATACACGCTGATGGACCGCTGGGTGCTGGGAGAGGCCCTGTGTAAGGTCAGGACCCCCCCAACTCACACACACTTAGACACCCGCATACAATTAAACACCCACACACACTTCCTAACAATGCATAAACCTCTTTTCTTCCTCAACCAGGTGACCCCCTTCGTCCAGTGCATGTCAGTAACCGTCTCCATCTTCTCCTTGGTGCTGATCGCTCTGGAGCGCCACCAGCTGATCCTTCATCCCACTGGCTGGTCCCCCGCTGCGGGACACTCCTACCTGGCGGTGGGGCTGACGTGGCTGGTGGCTTGTTTCATCTCCTTGCCGTTTCTTTCCTTCAACGTCCTGACCAATGACCCCTTCCAGAACATCAGCCTTCCCGCCAACCCTTTCAGGTGCGCTGATGTTGTTGTAGTGGGAGCTGCTCCAACCGTGAGCCAGTTCCATGTCACTTTTTCATCTTAATTGATCAAATGTTTGTAATAGGAACAGTATTTCCTCTGTGCTTTAGAGAACAGCCTTGAAAAACAGAAGGAATCTTGGGTGGATCAGCAGAAAAGATCAAATCCATCCATTTTCTCTTATTCCCTATTCCTAATCAGGGTCACGGGGGTTGCTGGAGCCCAGCAGTCAGCAAGCGAGAGGCAGGAACACACCCCGGACAGGTCACCAGTCCACCACAGGACACACACTGTTCTCTCACACACTCACATTTCTGCAGTCAACCTAATGTGCGTGTTTTGGGACTGTGGAAGGATAATAAACAATTGATGTCATTTCAAAAGCGATTTCACAGTTTGTGACATAATCAGAGCTCCCTGTGCAAGTGCACCATTTCGTAGGTGAGACATTTGGATTCGGAGTCAACAGGCAGAACTGTAAATCAAATTTAAATGATTCCGCCTGTGTCAACGGACCTGCCGAGGCCGATTCCAGCCTGCCAGCAGCCGCAGAGCGGAGCCGTCCTCTGCAAATTTCCATACAGACCGCCTGGAATGTTTGGTTTATTTTGCTGGCTGAGGATCCCATTTACATTATGCTGATTCGGAGCACTCATTTTGGCATGAAATTGCCTTTAATCAGCTTCGTCCACCCTTCGCCATCAGGTTTCGGTGGATAATGGACCAAAAGGTTGGATTCAGGGTGGCTTCACCAAACCTAAGCAGCAAAGCTTGCTGCGCGTCAGTACCCTAAAAAGTAATTTTAGTGACTCTTGTCCTGCAGGATCCAGGTAGCAATGCCATATTTTTAAGTGCTTTCTGTCTAGAAATGTTGACTGCTTTGACATCTGGCACATGCTGCTGTGACGCAAGGAGCCACAGGAGGCTTAACGAGATTGAAGCTGACACGGAAGATGAAAAATCCCCATTAGTCTGAGGACCGCGTCAGATATGGAGAATAAAATATAACTGCTCTCTCTGTCTGTAGAACTGCTCCCTCCTCAGCTGCACAGCTGAAGTGTAACATTAGAGAACAGAGGGATGCAAAAAAAAATCTTAATCTTAATCTTAATCTACAGTAGATCGAGTCAAAAGCCATTTATAAAAGAATGCACTCAGTGGAATGCAGCTCCCGAGTCCTGACTGTTAACTATGGGATGGTGTATGAGAGTCAAATGAAAAGCTCTCCCAGGATGGTCGAAGCAAATATCCAATGAAGTCCTGGCTTCGTCATGTTGGGTTTTTAGCCTCATCAGCTCCATTTTTGTTACTTAGTCCTGAAAACACAATGTGATTAAAAGTGAGAAAATGTTGGGTTTTTTTCATTTTCTTTATCATTAATTAAGGTGCAACTATCAGCGACAACGGATTATTTGCAATAATCAGAATTTGTGTAAATGTTTAGTCAAGCCTGAGGTTCCTGTTGACTCTTCACCATTTTGAGCTGTTCTGTTTTCCGCAGCAGACACAAACACTGTGTTCTTAAATAAGCGTTTGAACAGTTGATCTTGGGACCTGTAACTGCATTATAAAGCCTTTCAAACGTTTTTGGAGCTCCGAGGAGTTTCCTATTGTAGAGTTTGTTTGTCTGTTTCCAAAATTGGGTCATGTGTTTAAAATTGGATCAAAGGAGGTTCACAAAAATCAGAATCTGTCATCGCTCATAAATACAGGACTCATAGCTGCACTGATATTAGTGTAATTAATGCAAATTACACGATCTATGACTGTGAACTTTCATATTCTTGGGTTCCATTTAGGCCCATCTCTGAGGGTTAAACTGTGCAGTGGCACCTTCTTCGCCGTTCTGTCCTTTTGTTCGTTCTTGAGGACAAAATGCTTTCAGGAGCTCTTGGCTGTGCACTAGAATCAAACTGTTCCATCATTCAAAAAGATGCCTCCCACCTGCTAACAAACAAGTCCAACCAAGATGTTCTTTCTTCTCCATGGGCTCTCAGCACAGTTTGAAACAAAATCAAAAAAAAAATATATTTTTTAAGAAAGAACAATAAAAGAAATGAGTTTGAAATCACTGGAGCTGTATTAAGGATGCACGATATTTCTCCATCTGGCAAGTTATCCTCCAAAAAATTTTTTTTTGGTCATTTTTAATTATCAGCTAATCCATATTAAGCCCATAAAGGCAAACAATAGCGATGGCTTCTATTTATTCAACAAGTTTCTACAGTGGCGCAGTAACATTCGAGGAAGACACAAGAAGACATTTGTAGCCTGTGAGCATTGATAGTTTTTGATGAAACTGAACTAAAAAAGACCATTTAGTGCAGTATATCTTATCTCACTGGCAACAGCCAACTGTTGGTGGTGGCTGAAGACATCGTATCGTGCATCCCTAATAAACACCTTAATCTCTACTATGTTTTGTGTCAGGGATCATTTGATCTGTATGGAGAAGTGGCCCTCGAACAAGCATCGCCTTGCCTACATGACGTCGCTGCTAGTTTTCCAGTACTGCCTGCCGCTCGTGCTAGTGCTGCTCTGCTACCTCAGGATCTTCCTTCGCCTGAAACGACGCAGGTCACAAAGCTATATTTTGTTCCTCGCAAGTTGCTATCACAACAAATTTGTCGCAGCTCCTGTTTTCCCTTTTGTTCCGCGGCGCAGTCCTCTTTATTAAGTTTCTTTGCCTGAGGTCTGCAGCGGTATTTCACAGTGAATCGCCTGACAATGGGCCTCATGCTGTGTCACACAGGGACATGCTGGAGCGCAGCAGACGAACCCGGGGAGCCCAGAGGATTAACGTGATGCTGCTAGCCATTGTCGTAGCCTTCGCTCTGTGCTGGCTGCCGCTGAATGTCTTCAATACGCTGTTTGACTGGCACCACCAGGTGCTCCCCGACTGCCAGCACGACGCCATCTTTTCCGCCTGTCACTTGACAGCGATGGCCTCCACCTGCATCAACCCCGTGGTGTACGGCTTCCTCAACAGCAACTTCCAGAAGGAGCTGAAGGCCACCCTGCAGCGCTGCCAGTGCAGCAACCGCACCACCGAGAGCTACGAGAGCTTCCCTCTCTCCACCGTGGGCAGCGAGGGGCTGACAAAAGCCACTTCCATCAACAGGATGGGATCAGTCTGCGTCCTCTCAGCCCGGCCTGAGGTCAGCACGGCAATACCCGTGAAAACAATTCCAGGCAACACTGAGGAGCGGTGAAAAATTCTTCTGTAACAAGCGACTGGCAGGTAAATGGCCCGTGAGTGGGTGGCTGTAGGGCCAGTGTTTATCAGAAAAGCTCTTTTATGTCCAAAACACTTTACTTCAGTTCTGCAGTTCTATTGCCAGAGTTTCAGAAGAGCTTTTTCTCCTAAGTGGAATGTTCAGAGACAGGAAAGAATGACGGTAGAGACGAGAAGTATCAAAGGACTGGGATATTAAAATGGACCCAAACCTGTTACACCGGAAAACAGCACAACAGCCTGCACATGTACAGTTAGACATATGTTTAATCAGAGATATCTCAACAAGCACCTGTTTTAAGATTCAAAAAGTGAGACATACCAAATGATGATGTTCCAACAGCCAGCCCACAGCGGATCTGCCACATTTCCGGCACATCTGCGTTGGATTTATTATTTTGAATTTCTTTCTTTCTCAGTTGAGATAAAAATGTATCTGATTCCTGCCAATCACACTACACAGAGGTGCATTAAGGTCAGATTTAAATCAACTTCCCACAGCTGTGTGTCGGCGTGGATGCACCGATTGTTCTTCAAACCCATTCGGGCATCGTTGTCGAGACAACATCAGATCCAGATTGCAAAAACTCGAACCTTAACGATCACATGGATGTACGAGGCAGCACACCTGCCCCGGGACTGTACAGTGTTTCGACCTGTTGGGCCTCACGTGACATCTTCACACGTCTGCTGCCTGTATTTACAAGTTGTGTTTGACCATATAAGCAAAAGAAATCTATATTTTATCCATACAGACACGCAGACTGTCAGATTTAAACAGAGACAAATATGGGCGAGAACTGCGACACATACTGGCAAAGTCCTCATCTAATGTATTTGATTTCATTGGTTGTGGTCAAAAAAGGAACGGTATCAATGTTATTAGACAAAATGTGCTTGTAAATTATCATTTCTTAGCTGACTTTAGGCTGATCATGTGAGCATGTTCCAAAAGGAGTTGGGAAAATGAAGTTTGCTGATCTGGGTCCACGCAGCAGCGTGTAATTATGTTTGTAGCCATGGAGGTGACAGGGTCACTGCAGTGCATCATGGGCAAATTGGCGTTTTACATCAGTACCCACCAGTCGATTCCCAAAACTTTGATCATTCTTGCTTGTTTTCCACCAAAATGACAGATTGTATTACTCAAAATTGTCGTTTGCTGTTTTTGGTGGGTTTCACAGACGACCTCAGATCATTTTCTATGTGAAGTAAAGTGTAAATTCCATTATTACTAGTGAATACTGTTGACAAGAGCATGTCGTAGTAAGCATTCCAAAAGTGTGGTAGAAATTACAAGTGCTTGACTTCAGTGGAACGACGAGGCTGCCTCATTTCCGTATATTAGCATATAACTCATGAAGGCTTCATTAACGTCCCCTGAACCAGTGATGGATAAGTCGAATAATGTGCATTAAGAAACTTGAGTGGGTTTCTCTAGTTCCCCGTGGCTGAGTTATTCATGCGTAGCTGCATTCGTGCTAAGTCTGTGAAAGATGCTGTTACAGTTGTCGCCGCTCAGCCTTACTTTTCTGAATGAAATTCTCAAGAATGTTGCAGATACTGAGCATATTTTGTAGCAGTTTTCACACCAAATGAAGTTTATATCGTAACTTTACTTTTGTTTCTCTTTGCCTCACACGTCGTGATTGAAACATCCGTGGTGGCTTTGGTGTGTTCTTCTTTTGGTTGCTATGACTGTGCTGGGACCAGGCATGAGCCCCAGACAGTGGCCACCATCCAGTGTATCTATTTATTGTAAGAGCTGATGAGTTTTGACTTTTTTCCTTCCCTGAATTTATGACTTTACTGTAGCCGTGTAATTAAACTTGTGTGTGTGTGGGGGGAAAAGTGGCTTTTTCATATGTCTCATTTATTAAGGGAGTTGTTTCAAGCCGGGAGTTTGCAAACTCATCTGACAAATTACTTATCGCTGGCAACAATACGCACGGTGACGTGCACCGAATGTCTCCCCGGTGTCAAAATAAGCCTTTTTCCTTGAGAGATTAAAAACGTTTTGTAGTAAATCGCTGAATCCAACGGTAAGTCGAAGATGTTAGCGTTATCCTAAACCCTTCTTTCCCGGCGTTAATGTCAACCCAGAGCACAATTCAGTGGAGAAAAATGAATAACAAAGAAAAAAAAATCACATCTATATTTTTTTGTGCGTCACTGTTTATCTCTCCTGATCAGCATGGTCCAGCAACTGAAGAGTTTAAATTACGGTGTGATTGGGAGCTGCTCCTTAAAAGCGCATTACGGCTCGGTGGAATCAGCCCTCGTGCGTCAGCAGAACACAGTCACCATTTACGTAACCAAACCGCCAGCGTGTCAGCTGTTGCAACGTGCTGAACCATCTGCTTTGTGACACGCTCGATACCTTCTAAAGGGATTGCTGTGCATCACGCTGGGGTTTGATCCTGAGTCATGAGCTGCGAGCCCTTTGTTTTGGATCACCGCGGCGCTGCGCCGCAGCCGCCACCAACTGTCAAACGTCTGTGACCTTCTGCAGTCCTGGGGCGGCGGCCTGCAGCCCGGAAGCTGGTTAAAGTTCCCCAGGGTCGTGTGAGAAATGTTTGCACCGTCAATCTCATTTCATCCCAACACGGATCTGCACAGAAATCGTCCTCCTTATGAGGTTTTGTTGTCTTTAACCACCTCGTCACGGCACGGACGCCGAACCTTTCGCGTGTCAGGGAACGCCTGATTTTGAATGCGTGGAGAAGTCACCAGTTCTGTCACTCAAGCAATAAAAATGCTTGACAGCCAGAGAGGAAGCTTGTTAACTTCTTGAATTTTGCAATTCAAATCAGGCTCTCCCAACTCATGAGCTTCTCTGAAGATTAAATCCCCGATGTTAGAACCACCCACTTCCATGAAGTCATGCTGGGACTGAATGGAACTCCTGTGATTACAATTTAAAGCAGGATAAAACCCAATGGGTCTCTGTTGTACATAATCCCCATCCAGTCAGTATGGATGTATGTGCCAAACGTCCTCCGTGGACACTCTGTCATTATCAACCTCACACTGATTGTGAAGGGACCTGGTCACGGAGTCACCGGGTTCAAACCTGCTTCCCCCTCCATCATCACCAGATGATTAAATTAGCTGTCCTGGTATCTGATTAACTCGGTGCGCGTCCTAAACGTGGGTTTTGATACACTTGAAGGTGTCTCAGTTATGTAACCATCCTGGGGTGGTGTCCGTGCTGGGTTTCTTCTCTGCTGGGCACAGAGCTCCACCTGACCTTGGTCCCTCTGAGGTCAACGGGAGATTTATTACACTTTGTATCCCTGCTGCTGTGGCCGATAAAAGGACCAATGCCTTTTAGTGTGGTTTGAATTTTTACTATTAACTGTAGTAAAAATTCATTTTTATTCAAAATTCTAATATTTATAATAATTATATATAAAACAGGAAAACACCCAAAAATGTATAGATTATTGAAATACATAAAATCTATCTGAACACAAATATAAAGTTGTAAAAAAAAAAGGGGGGGGGGGGTAAATAATCTGGAAAAGGTGGTATTAAAGTCTTCTTAGAAACAGTAGCGAAAAGACCAAATAATTAGTAGTTATACCAACCAACGTTTTCTCCATTAAACCGTCAATAAAATTAGGAATAAAAAAAGAACATTTAATTAGTCTGTTGATTTTATTTTACATAATTGTAAATTTGCAAGTTGATCTTTGCAAGTTGCCACTATTCAGAATGCAAAAGGATCTCAGAAGTGTAGAGTGCTCCAATTACAGTTCAAACATTCCACTTTTCCAGTGCAGTGTTGAGAGTTCTCCCCAGTGTTTCCTTGTCCCCCTCCCTCCTGCGTCTCGTCAGTCTTTCCCCGTCTTGTTTGTCTCCTTCCAGGCTGGACGGAGGTTCACCAACCATCGGATTCTCTACACACCTGCAGCTCATCTTTGCTCAATCATCCACACCTGCCTCCAGTCTTCTGTTTCCCAATTTGTTCTGTAACCCTCAGCGGGGACAGCCTGGCTCACAGAACTCGTGTTTCGTTAATGCCTTTGGCTTTCGCTCGTTTTGTACTCTAACACCTCTGACCGCTGCTCCAGCCTCGCCCAGCACCCAATCAGATGGCAGCAGCATTTGTTTCAGACTCTCGAATGCACAGATGATTGTAAGGACAAAGACCTGAAACACAGCTTCCGTCTGATTTCCCGTGAGAGGTGGAGGCTTTGGGGGGGTAAAGACAGATTTGTCCTGCAGTGACCAAACTCATTCTCACTGGTCCTTGTCTTTCTAAACCTCACTGAGAGAAGCTTAGGATGCTTAGGATGTCCTGCAGCAGCCTGATCACCAAGAAATCCCACAGAACCAGATTTTTGCACTTTGTTTGTGTGTGTGTGTGTGTGTGTGTGTGTGTGTGTGTGTGTGTGTGTGTGTGTGTGTGTGTGTGTGTGTGCACATTTAAGTGCTCTGATGAGGAGGGCCATGTCTGAGTGCCGTCTTTTGGCAGTAATAGTTACGGCTTGCATGAGGACGCTCTAAAAATCCCTATAATTTAACGTGATGAGTTTGATGAGTAAGATGTACCCAATCAGTTGTGCTCAGGCTGTCGGGGATGGGTAGGGGTAGGTAGGTGGGGTTGGGGGGGTGTGGGGATACAGAACTGATGAGAGTGACACACTTTGCCTACATTAGCATCGCTTTGATTTTTAAAAAGACACATTTGATAAACTGAAAGATAGAATTGTTCTGTCGCTACAAAAGAACAAAACCAAAAAGGCTCCACACAAGTCTTACTGACACTTCACACAAGCACGCCCTCCACTCCCTGTTTCCTTGGTTACACACACAAAAATTCACACCCATAGTCAATCCCAAAGTCTCTCCCAAGTGAACAAAGCGATGCTAAGAGAACAAGCATTTACACACACACACGCGCACACGCACGCACACACACACACACACACACACACACAGACAGAGCTCCGTGATCACAGCATGAATAATCAAAAACCAACAGAAAAAAAAAAGTTGTTGTCATGGAGACTGATTATATTTATGGAAATTGGGGTCTGACCTGGTATCACCCTCAAGAGACGCATGTGTGTGGTAAAAAACTGTGATTATTGTGCTTTAGAATTGTGATTTTAGAAGAAATGGCCTCATATATTCATCATTATCATTACGGCACATTCCAAAACATATTTCACACCCCGGATTGAAATCAGACACCCATTTTAGTTTATATGTGGCGATTCAGCTAATTAGTCGGAGCATTTTATTAAAAACAATGTTGGAAATGATCTTAAATATTCAGAGAATGACTACACATGAGGGGCCAGCGCCATGGAAGTGGCGTTCATTAGGCTGACAGCTGAAGTGTGCGTTTGTGGAGGGTGTGGGCTTTAATTTTCAGGATAACAGGCTGTCAAGACAAACTTTTGTTTGCCTCGGTGGGACTTTCTTTTCAGGATTCCTCCTATTAGAGCGGATGGCTGCCAAAATAAAGTTAATCAGAAAGTCCTTATAGCACAGAGGAACATTTAAAAGACCCGGAGCATTCAGAATTGGCCTGACGTTAGTTATAAGAATGTTAAATAAAAGGACACATGAAGATGAAAAATGAACTTAGCAGACCAGAACCTTGAGCGTCGAGGTCGACCAAATGTATAGAAAATCGATTAGTCGGATACCTAAAACACAGAGAATCATTAGAATCCGACATTTCATTGAAAGGTCTGGGGTTTATTCCATAGTTGGTAGAATGTTCTTTCATAAAGGGGAAAAAGCTGCAGATTTCCCGCAGGCTACATTAGAGCAGTCACACTTTGAAGCCCAATGGTTCCGATAAACTCTGCTCGGTGGAGAGTCAACACTCTAGGCCCAATATTAGTGCTGAAAAGTTCCAGGGGAGAATTAAATCTGTGAAATCAAATTTGTGGAAGAACTGCAGGAACACCCAGGACAATATTAGCGCTGCGGCAGACGTCCAGAGGAAGACTGTCAAGACAAGGTCCATGCTAAATAAAAAACCATTTAGAAGAATCCACGGGGACCTGGAAATACTGCAGCCTTTGCTGAAGTTCCTCTGATGACTCAGAGTGAATGAATGATTAAGGCTCCCTGTGGGGCCCTACAGCTCTAATGTGTGTATGTGTGAGTTCTTTGTTGTGGGTTTGGATACAACAGAATACGTCATGGATTTTATTGGGTGAAAGGGGAACTGGAGGTCCGTCTCATCACGTACATACAGTGCATGATAAACCCCAGGCAGGGCTGGAGTCGATCCCAGCAGTCACTGGGGGAGGGGCGGGAAGACATCCTGGACTCGTCTCCAGTCCATCACAAGACGCTTCCATCCGCCACTTAATTTTGGATTTTAGGCAGAGTGCCGGGACCAACAAAGACTTGCAGAATTCTCCAAAACCCCAGAGAACTGAACCCATAAGCATTTTATTTTGCTATGAGGCTGCCATGCTAACCTCGACACCTCACTAATGTATTTTCCCCCTCTCAAGGTACTACTAATACACCAAAAAGCTTTCAAACGTGACCTAAACCCCGACAAATCATTCACTGGTGTAATTTGGCAGCGTTCAACCACCCATTATCTGGTCAGAAGTCCTCCGAAACCAGAGGCGTTGCCAGTTTTGGCGATCGATCTGTTTTCCAGGCTTCCATTTTCCACCTGTTTGAAGCTCTATTACCATCAAAGGTTTTCAGACGCGGCACAAGAACATGAATTGCGTTTTCAAGAAAACCGACAATAATCATCTAATAATGATATGCATGAGGTTTCTGTCGCAGCTTTGTCGCCCCTCCACCATCTGGATGAGCGCTATTAAAGTGTAATATGCTGTCGTTCCACCTGTGAGAGGGCGGCAGAGACGGCAGATGAAATCCATGAAGCACTTGGCAGCAGCCCCCCGACTCAGAGCTCGAAAACTTTCAAAAGCAGCTTGAAAGGGAATTTTTTTGGCCGTGTCAGTTCTTAATAAAAACTTTATTAACGAATGTATTTACCCTAGAAAAAAAGCAGGAGATAACCTGATTTGACACAGCAGGGTGTGACGCTAACAGGGTTTGCTGGTGTTTGCGTGTTTCCTTGTGTTTTCTATCCTTCTTGCTTAGCCTAGCCTAGTCCTCATCTGGGCATTTTAGCTCCATTCTGTGGTCTGCTGTGCACAGTGGCAACATATGGCTAAAATCTGCTGCCTTTCTAGTTTGCTTTAACTTCCTGGCTCCCGTCCTCCTAATTTCTTTTTGTCTTCTGCCTTTCATAATGCTTCAAGCCCAGCAAGCCCTCAGATGCTGGCCCAGCTCTCAGGCTTAAGCTGCTAAAGGCAGCCTAGTTTGAAAGTCTCAGATAGCCAATCGCAACAAAACTATTGTCTAATCAAAGCATGCGTCAAATTATTTAGATTACTTCTACCTTTGGTTTAAAATAGCAAAGGGGGAGGGGCTTATTACATACTGAAGCCTGCACGTGTTAGCAGAGGGTCATCTAGCTCAGCTTAGCTTAGTTTAGCTAAACTTGGGTCATCTTATAACTGCATGGTCAAGTTGTGAGACATCAGATACTTGTTGTTCATAGGAAAATCAATCAATCTGCTTCAACCACTCCTCTAATCACCAGGGCACGTCATTAATTACTTCACTGCCCATAATCAGGGACAATAAACACCCCCTCATATGCCCTGTAATTCATCTCCCTACAGTGTTTACTCCCATCTGATTTCTTTCATTAATGCAGGAAGGCCTGCTACAGGTGTTGTTTATGTACACTCGCTCAGCACCGACATCCATCTTCATCTGTCCTGTCCCTCATATGAATTGTTACTGGCAGTAGGTTCAAAAGCCAGCAGCTCTGACGCTATAGGGGTGTGTTAGAGCCAAGGACACGTGGTTCCGTACACACATGTGAAGGCGCCGGTGATGCCCCAAAGATACACAGAGGTGTTAGAGCAACATATGCTGCCATCTTTCCCCAGCTTACTCCAGCAAGACAGTTCATCGTAAAGCTGCGTGACTAATTTCAAACTGTTGAACTAACAAAGACGTGCAAGCAGGAATGGGAAGAGAATTCCAGCGTCAACAAATAGGAGCAGGAAAGATGTATACAGTTTAAAATTATGAAAGGCATTCGCGGAGCAACTCCATCGGAATGGGAGTCGGTAATAACTAGAAATGATAGAGCCGATTAGGAGTCAAAAATCCCCTCAGCCTTTCATCTCCAGCCCTTCATGTTCATCTCAAACATGGAGGGGGGGGGACAAAAAAAGTTACAAATAAGTCACATTAGCTGCAGCGTGTTATGGCGTTCACCCTTGTGAGGGTCATTATATCTGACTCCCTCTGTTCTCCCCATCTCTGCTCACGCAAAAAAAAAAAGATTTGTATGGAGATTACAGGAGCGGAGACCCGGCTTCTTCCTTCCAGTCATGAACTCCTGTGAGACACTGTACACTTTAATCTCTGGCTCTCTGTAGTTATTTGTGTCTGTCAGTCACAAATATCTGCACTTTGGAGATAATCAGCTCTTCACTCAGACGCAGCCTTCAACTCTTTCAAACTGTTGCTGTCTTACATGAAACGTGGCGCCGATGCTGCCGTGTTTGACTTTTATTACCTCTCTTCTAAATTAAGAATGACTCTGTGGAATAGCTGCTAATGAGTTGTCCTTATTTTGGCCATTTTTGTTCTTGTAAGTGTAGTTGGGGACATCAAAGACGCACGAATGTACTTTTTACTCGTGTTTTTGGCAATATTCAGTGTTGTGACTCCGTTCCCTGTATTCAAGGATAATTTGACAATGGAGAAAGGCCACCGACCTTTGACCTTCCCGCGTCTCGTCTCAGGAGGAGACAACAGAGATGCAAAAGATTTCCTTTGCTTAAACAATAACAACACAGAGGTGCGCGGCCCCGGGATCCTCTCTGTCCTTATGTCTCTGTGGGGACATAAGGGTGGGACAACATTCATCAAACTGTCCAGCTCCCGCGCTTTGACCCAGAAGAGAATCCAAATGAAACGGATCTGGATGTCCAGACGGTCGTGTCAGCGGCTGCAGCCCACAGGGATGAGGACTCACACCCCATTAAGCAGACGAGACAGAGACAAGGCTGGGGCCGGTCACGGATTTGAGCCTGGTAAAGATGAAGTAGCACCTCCAACCTTTCATGTGAAGAAAGAGCCCCGTTTGCCTCGGACAATCTTCACCCACCAGACGGTTTCTGCACCAGACGTGATGGAGGAGAGGCTGGAGCCGAATATACACACATTTAAAGGATGCATGGACTTTAAAAGCTCTATTTAAATGAAATCAAAAGTAGCTGAGGGTGTATTTCCACATGAAAACCAAAAACTCACCGTCCCGAAATCTCACTTTCACACCATTTTATTGACATTTTTTGTTCACAATTTTCGATTTTCCCCTGTTCAATCGCTATAATTTATATGATTCGTCTGACTGCACAACTCGAAATAATGGATTTAGATTAGTGTAATTATCTTCAACAGGGACGCATGTGTGCGGCTGATCTGTTCCACATGAGCGGCGACATCATGAGAAGATCTTTGAGCTGCTCTGCTGGGGGAGACGTGCAATTGTTCAAAGACTTATCAAGCAGTCAGAGTTGGAGCTCTGAGCACTGAATATCCACAGACATACATAAAAGGGGATCATTACACACATGACTATGCTTTGTGCATTGGCATCCCCTCCATCCGAAGGCTTGTTTCACATCTGCCAATTCGGAACGCCGTGCGAAGCCTGTCTGCCATAATTCAGCAGAAGTGTTGTTTGCTGACTCGCAGCCTGGATATTTGCACTTTAGAAACGCTTTCAAACGCTCATATTTGCAACCGAGGAGAGCAAAGCGGGGGCGATTGGCCCTGGCACCACTCAAAGGTCTGCGTGAAGAAATGAAATGAAACGCGTTATTTGATTTGTGTTCTATAAACTGTGAGGTAATGTCTGCCCAAGCCTGTGATAAATGCTCATGAATCGCTCTGACAGGAGCGACGTGATGCTGCGAGGTTCCTCAGGGGGCTGCTGGGTTCGCAGAGCAGACTGACACAGACGATCTCACATAGAATCGACATAAAACCTCGGATGTTGACAGGTGTCTCGTCTTTAAAGGTCCATTTTTCCTTTAGTTTGTGAGCCTGGTGAGGAATCTGCTCCGAATGAAACAACCTGGCATTTATTTTTAGGCACTTTTAAACCTGATAACTTCAATAAATGCGAGAATGTGTGAGTACTTTCACCAGAAATGTGATGACATTTGTGTGTCAGCACGTGCAGTAGTTTGACACTTTAACATTTTTTGCTCTTAAAATCTCCCATTTGTAATAACAGACTACGCTTACGACCGATACCTGAACTTATGAACTGAATTAAATCCACTGTGACTGTTTTTATCATAGTAGAGTAAAAAAAAACAATTCCAGCGAGCTGCTGGAACTTCTGAACGATTCCGAACAATAAGATGGGGGTTTCTATGACAACCAAAGCTAATGATCGGTGTGACCCACACTTCGGGCTGCTGGAATAAGATCAAAAATGAGCTCCACTTCAAAGGAAATGAAGTACAACTACAAAAAGAATAAAAAAAAAAAAGTGATGAAGAAGCTTTAACTAAAATTAAGTGTTTTAATATTTAATAAATCAAAGTTATTCTATTGCATACTTGCTGAGATCTATTTATCATATCTATCTACACGGACATGTATATTTTCAAAACTGATTATGGTGGTTGTGAAAAGAAACCGGTAATTAAATAGTTGTGACTCTATGAAGGTCATGTAAAGGGTTTAGAATGCCTGTAATATATGGGAGAATAAGCATAAATAAATACTGAACTGGGACTGTAATTACACAAATTCTTCAAAGTCAATCTATTCTTTTGCTTCTGAATAATTCATTAGGCGCTTCGTGTAATTTACTGGCTCACATCAGACGTGTTTTTGATGCCATTTGAACACTGAGGCTGGTTTTAAATCCACGTATTCACTCAGGATGGCAGAAAAAAGCCCTGATCGCCCAGAAAACAGGGACTAGAGAGAGAGAATTTCAATGGCTTTAACGTGACCTGGAAGAGCAAAAAATGGCAGTTGACCAGGTGAAAAAGAGCAGGAGAAGCGTGTGAGCCAGTTCAGGTGAAGCCACCAAAGCTTCATCATAGCTGTCACCCTCATAATGGGAGGTGGGGGGCGGCGACACGTCTGTGACAGCCGGGATCAAAGTGCTGGAGAAGACAAAAACGGCAGCTGGAGGGCAGCCGTGACGCCCACTGAAGAAAGTGACTGTCAGGTTTTCCACAGTCCAGTGTCTCTAATGAGGAGGTAAGCGTGAGGAAAAATACAGTGGAGACACTGATGGTGCTGATGAGGTGGAAATGAGACGAGAAGAAGCAGCGACAGGGGTCGACCTGTTAAAGATCTAATCCTGCTTCTGGCAGCTCTGGCTTTGCCAGAAGGGAAACTGCAGTTGGGCTGCGTTTTCCTTTATTTCGATGCAATATTTCAATCAGATCCACAAAACACACAGGTTTTATTCATTTATTTTTAAAGGGCTATATCCAAATTTTGACTGTGGCCAGAAATTGAGGAAACTGCTGTCCACCAATCAGATGGTCACCAGGGCAACGGAAGACATCGGCGTTGTCATCTCCAAATTAGTCCGAAATCAGTCCTTCCAGGTCCTTTAATATCCTCCATCTGATTATTATTTCTTACCGTTTTGCTTTATTGTCCCGCGTTGTCTATATGAGTTCAAATTATAGCTGGATGCATCTTTTCATTGTGGAAATGGAGGTGAATAAACAATAAGTTTGGGTTTTTCCCACCTGCTTCTGTCATTTAACCTTGAACTGCAGCTCTGGCTGCTCCACTGCTCCTGAGAAGATCTCTTCAGATGTTGCCTTTTCTTCTGGATCATCTCGCTAGTGATGGTCGGAAAAATGTTTTCCAAATCTCTGTTTCACCTGAGTGACTGAGTTATTCTCAGTCTTCACTGAAGGATTGAGGGGACCGTTTGTTCCGTTTCCCTGGTGTGCTCCACACTGGTGAAGCCAAGAGATCAGACTCAAACTCACTGACAGCAATAAAAGAAGTTATTTTAAGAGGAAACAAAGACTCTTTCAGCCCCGGGGGCTCAGCAAGTGACAAGGTGTAATTACGTGTCATTAGGGAGCTAAAGACAATATATATGTAGATCCGTGATTCCACGCATGATTGGTCGAGAATTAAAAGGCAAAAGTTGCTCTTTTTGTTACCCAGTTTAGGCCTGAAGATTAAATGCAAAGTTTTAAACTCTGAATTGCTGATGAAGGAAAACAGCAGTGAAGCGATGCGTGCCGAGGCGGCGACACTGAACGGTTGTTGCTGGTGGATCTTCTGCAGCGTGTAAAGGTCAAAGGGCTCAGCGCTGAGCGGTTGTGCTCCAACTGCAGTCTGACAGCAGCAAAGGTCCCAGATCTTAAACCTCCTCACACGATCACTCAGATTCATGAAATTACAAACCAATTAATTCGCGAATGGCCAGAAAATCTCGACTCATCCAGTAGCCTGTTATGACTGAATACCTCAAAATAAGCCCCACCCACGCTGCAGTTTTTTTTTTTTTACATTAACTTGTTAAACAAATAAAGTAAATTCAATTTTGTATGAATATTAAACCCGAGACTTCTGAGCTCACAGCCGCGTGGTGAATAAAATCATTTTAGATTCCTGAGAAAGACTCGAACGTGTGAAATGGCGCCCCCTTGTGGCAGATATGTTTAATGGCCAGCAGCTCCTGAACGCACCAGTCAACTATTCACCCTCACGCAGGACTAATGTGACAACATTAAAGGAGAAGTAAATGAGACAAATTAGGTACATCCACAGCAAAGATTTATTAGCTCAATTCTAGGAGTTAAGTGGACCGAGTGTTTTTTTGTACAGTACATGTCAAGGTAAACTGCAACTGAATGGAAATGTTCAACAAAGGTTTGCGTCCCAAAACACAGGTGATCCCTCGGTTATAGTAACATGGAAAGACTAATGAGGTCAGCAGGCAGATCAAGTACTGTAACAGAAAGGGTCAAGCGGTGTTCAATGGTTCAGAATTTAAGATCTGGAAGTGGGCAGAACCAGAATGGTGCGAGTGAAGTTAACTTTCTGCAGCTTGGAAACATTATCTGATGGTTCGTCACCTCGTCCTGAAAGAGTCAAAGGAATATTTAAAAGATACGCAGAGCTGTGTTATTAACATGAGGGATAACTGATCCATTAATGGGGGATTTCATGTGGCACCAGTTTGTAGTGGGAGCCACAGGATGGGCAGCGCTGGGCCTCGCCCTCATGAAGCCAGAACCACACCACAGCGGTGTTGTCTTCTTCACCTGCAGAAGGAAGAAGGATGTGAGAAACAGACACAAAATGGCTGATAAAAATACAAGTGATCTCAATATAAACAATATTCAACGCAACAACCCACTATTTTAGATTATACAACCGTGTTGCTGAATATCTTTCTGAACCCCCGAGATCCCGAAGGAGGAAGCAAGGTCTGCGTTTAATTTGAAAATATTACTTACAGACGCATCCAACAATCCTCTTGTTTGTGATGGAGGGAACAAGGTGGGGGTCAGTTTTGGAGCCAGCATATTCCTTCGGCTTCAGCATGTTGTAGGGATCCTGAAGGACAGAATTGTGATTAAAGCCGATTATTTGGAATTACTCAAAAATAGAAAAATCTGGTTTCAAAAATCAGGTATAGGGTTACATTTTACAATGAGCTCTATAACTTTCTGTTTAAGGCTATTTCTTCCCTCCAGGGGAGCCTGGCATTAATCCCCATTAATCACACTAATCTGGAAGGATCCGTTGGCTCATCACGGACATTTGTAATTGTCGGCGCTGAACCAGTGGTCCACACCGGTTTACAGATAAAGGGGAAATGGGGACAATCAAATTGCATTAATCTGGCTTCTCACACACTCCAACGAAGGAAAGACCCTGTAAAAAAATTTGCACCAAGATAAGGGAAGGTAATTTCACACCTAAGGTCTGTTGGGGAGAGATAAAAGATTTAAAAGCAACTATTAAACAGCTGAGGGCATGTCTTATTTACCGTAGGACTAATTACTGGGAAGTGGAAGATTGTCTAAGTCTTGTACCTGGAGGAGCTCAGTCGAGGCTTTGATCGGCGCGCATTGTTCAGGGAGCTAAATAGATGCCCGTGTGTTCAGTCTGTGGCTTCTTTAGTTCATAGCAAAGCTAATCTGAAGGAATTGGTCCACGACTGTGGTTTGATTCTCATCTAACCTCGAAGGTCCATCTGTTTGAAGAGCGTCTGTGGTTCGGTTCTGCCAATATGTGATGTCGTAAAACTACTGGCCACAGCATTTTATCTCCAACTAATTATTTTCTCGTAAAATAAGTATAGAGGGAGCGACTGTTGGGTGCAGAAGAGACGACAAATCATCTTACCGATCCCTCTTTCATGGCTGTCATAATGATTTTCTCCAGTCCTGTGGCTTGCTCCTCATCAGTGGGAATCCCTGGACGCATAAGTTCAGCATGTCTTATGAAACTAACAAAACCAACAGCTGCAAAGTATAGTTGAACAATAAAACCTGGGCCTGACGGTTCCCTGAACCGAACATAGAATAAAACTGCATGTGGTCGTTTATTATTTTCATTGCTGGACCTGTTTCTCATTATGTAAATCTAGTTTTAAATGCCAGAGGGAAATCTGACTGCGTAATTCATTTAGCCACAAACAGCTTACTTTGTATCGATGAATGGTGTTTCTTGTTCAAACATTAGCGTAAACCATATTTTGTTCCGCAAGTTGATAACACGGAAATGACGCACGAAAAACTCGATAATCAAATTTTAACAACTACAAGTATAAAGCATTTAACAGTCAACTGTATTATGTTTATTTTATGTCTGTGATCTAAGACTTTAACCTGAATGTCAATGTTGTGCTGGTTATTCACATGGCGGAAGACCTAAATTAGCCAAAACTGAAGATTAGCATATGGCTAAAGCCCGGTGTTTAGGTCATTGTCAATGACGTTAAGCAAGTGTGCCAAAGTAAATGTTCTAACTTGACAGCCGATGGGCAGCAGACTATGCACATATGAACAACTTATATGAAAACACCATATCGACTTTTTAAATAAGCTGTCAGATTTCAGTTTCGAGGATAGCGGAAGACACTACGGTGAAGGTTGCCAACGCTAGCTAGTTAGCTTGTGGTGTGTTTGCGGCTGAAATGGCATATTAAACCAATGTTTCAGGTTCTACAGCCTATATATTATTGTTTTTCTTACCACCAGCAGCCATGCCACGGGACAGGGCGGGGGCCGGAGCAGCCCGGCAGGTTCTTGCGGCTCTAAAAGCGGAGCGGAGGAGTAACCTTGCAGCCATTTTTCCTTCTTCACCAGCAAATACTGGTCGGGCGCAGAGTGATGGCGTCACTGATTGACATGCGTCCGTTCGTTCCATGACCACGAATAAACATGTTTCCTGTATCTATTCATTTTGCATAATGTACGGTCTTATATGCAAAACAATCGAGAAACAGTACACTTTGTCTGAGTTTGATTCCTGGATTTAAAAGAAACTAAAAACAGAGCCGTTGGAATTTTAAGACATGGAAAGGTCTTCAACAGGTGGCCTGATTTATTGTAATTAGAAAAACAATTGTGAAAATATCGAGTTTGTCATAAACCTCTGGCCTAAGAGAGAATGTACTCTTTTTGCAAGGTTTGCCTGGTATATTGGTTAGTAGGATGGTTAGATAATTGTAAATAACGGTATTATTGATTCTAAAGTGTTCGAAACTTCCAACTTTCTAACTGCAGTTGCGGCAGCGTCATGCTTTGACTTTCCTTCTTTTTCTTTGCTTTCTCTTTGGTAGTTGTTGTATCTCCCCTTCCTGATGTTAATAGACAACCATTACAAAGTATATACTATAAATACAAGAAAATGGTACTTCAGGGTATTCACGAGTTCAAGTATTTATTATAGGGTTCACTGTATTAATGTACAGTCATTTTAAAATCTATGGATACATCCTTCTGAAGATAAACAGACTTTAGTTCATTCAAAAAACAAACCCTGATGTGCATGTCAGGAGATTATAGAACATGGTCATAATTAAACACTAAAGAAGCTCAACATAGTTTGCAGGAAACATCCCAAAGTGCCCGTCAGGGCCGTAACCTCTCCACCAACCCTCGTCCAACATCTCTATCCCGGTGATGATGTCGTCAGGGTCGAATGTAATCTCGGTGTCATCCACTGTTGGGAAGCCAAGATAGTGATCAAACCTGCTGCCGTGTGTGTGTGTGTGTGTGTGTGTGTGTGTACATACCAGCCTGGTAGTCGTACAAAGCTTTTGCAGAGATTTGTTGTCCATTGGTCTGATTATGTTCATCCTTTTTTAGGAAAAGAACACATTTACTTGGAATGGCATGACTTTCCTTTCTGATTTGTGTTCATGAAAAAAAAATTTAGTTTTGCAGGTTTGAAGGTGGAACGTGTGTGTGGTTGGCCTCACGAGCAGACAGTTGGGAATGTGTCAACGCTACAGGTTTATTTATGCCTCATGTATTACCATCATCAAATCAGACCGGGCTAGAAACCTCAATTGCTATGTGGTTCATTTTAAAATTTTTATTTCTGTTGTCATCTATTTGACTGATTTGTAGGGCTGGAAGCGGCGTTTCTCCGGCAGAGGGCGCCCTACTCAACCACCTTTGTCCCTGTGTGACAGTCCTGCAAGAAGCAGCGTCCAGAGACAGACAATGGAAAGAAGACAATAAATATAGAAGGAACTCACTGGGGAGGTGTACTCAGAAACATTTTCATACAGGTCTTCCTCCACCGCTGGTACTGGTACCTCATAACGTTCCTTTACAACTCCAGTGGTCTCTGAACATTAGATTCAAGAATGTAGAGATTATATGAGATTATCAGCCATGTCTTTGTTTTTGCTGTATTATTTACATATCAGAGGTTTAAAGAAATATCATTAAAAATGGCCGCCTCAGAAGGGTTTATGTATACCTCCGCCTCTGCCTCTCTCAGACGAACTTAGATAAATATTCACAAACAGATTCTGTTAGTTTTGAGTTGATATTTGAGTGTTGCTAATTTAAAGTATATTAAATTAAAGTTTAAAAAAAACAAAAAACCTGGTGTTGCTTCTTCGGCATCGTCATCAAACTCATCTGACCATTCCTCTTCTTCGGTGTAAATGTCTGCAACAGAAAACACTCACTAGAAAGCAGAACAATAACTAATTCACACTGGTGCATTTAGAAAAGGTTTGTTCTGACTTGCAGCAGGGACGGGTGACGACGTGCTCTCCGGTGGTGTTGGCGTGACAACCGTTGGATGGGCGTACAACTGCAGAGGCGAGGGAGGAGGGGAGGCAGGAGACATGGGGGTCACCGAGGCGGCTGCAGCTGGAGGCTGCTGTGGGGTTCCCTTCTGAGACAGAAATGGACTCTGCAGTTTACCTGCGGGGGGAGGAAAGACGAGGCAGAAGTGATGAGTTTCATGCCCGATGAGACGCTGTTGTCGGCCTCCTGCTGCGTACCAGGGCGGGATGGGGCCGCAGACGTGCTGGCGTTGGCCTCGAAGCTCCGCTCCCTCTGCTTGAACACATCTCTGGGGTTAAAAGATCGCTGGGAAATCAGCGACTTGGCCTCCTGCTCGGGATTCCAAACAGCAGCAGGGTCAGCGGCTTTTCCACCCCACAAATATAAACACTCACTCACACTCCCGGGAGTTCGCTCATACTCACGTTGGCTTTCTGCACAGACGGAGCGAAGCTGATTCCTTTCTTTTGGTTTTTGTTTCCCTCCTCATTCTAAAACACAAAGAGTTGCTATTAATGGAGTAACTTTACCTGCTTTCCCACAAACTCTTTTCTTAATCTCTGTAAAGGTGCAGAAATAAATATATGTTTGGTAATATTTGTTCATTTAAATGCAATTCCAAGATGGATCTCATAGAACTAGTGACACCAGAGCTCCAGAAAACACCGTGACTTCCACAACCTGACCGGAATTATGGCTGAAAACAATCCAAATAAAGCAGAAAACCAACCCACCCTGTGCTGCTGTGCTCTCTCTCTCTCCTCCTCTTCTGCCTTTTTCTGATAAAGCCTGAAACACCACAAACACAGAGGATCACATGGGGGGTCTCTACCTGCCCGCTGTCCTTCTGCTGCCTGTGCTGCTTCCTACTTGGCTTGTTCGATCTGCTGAGCTCTCTCCTTCTCCCTCCTCTGCCTCTCCTTCGTCTCTTTCTCGTCCAACTCCCTCCTCTCTCGCTCCAGCCTCTGTCGCTCCTGCTCCACTTGTTTGGCCTGCTCTCGTCTGTGGGCCTCCTCCTCCCTCTGAGGAAGCATCAGTCGTGTTAGTATAGCGTGCATATCTGAGTGCACACCACTCCTTCAAAATAACAGCACACCTCATTATTTTCATTTTAAATTGACTCGTATTTGGAGATATTCAAGAGAAGCGGATAAATGGAGGATTTTCCATCGCCATCATTTAACAACGGGATGTTTCTAACTGTGGCTCAGTTTTCATCATCACACGAGCAAAAATATGTTTGCAAAGCCATAAATCTGAAGAAAGACCTGTGTTTGGACCCAGAAGTCATCCTTTTTGGTTTGTTGAATTTCCTCCACAGCGTTGACCTTCCGATACACAGAACCCTGACACAAGAAACAAAACTGTCGGTTTGGAGTTGAAACCAGCCAGCAGATCGGTCGCGATCAAAAAGCTGCTATTTTAAAGTCCTAATGGCGGCTGAATACTCAGCGGATGTAATTTGATTCATCATTGCAAATATAAAGTAGTTGTGCAACTCTAACATTGCTCAAGACTCAGTGAAGCTGAGTGACGTGAGCCTTTGAATCTTTGAAGCCCATGTTGCCCTCACTGGAGCCCCTGGGGGTTCTCCTCACCACAGGCCCCGCTGGCGTGTCCCTGTGTTCTTGGGTTTGCTTGTGGAAACTGAAGTTGCCCCCGGACGCTTTGGCAACTTTTTCCAGAATGGTCTCCGGCTCCACGTCATCTTCTCCCCGAGCATTTATTGTTACGTGAGCTCCCTGAGTGCGATAGTCAGTAATTATTTACTCAGCTCCTCACTATTTTGCCTCAAAGATACTTAATTGACAGTTGAAATTCTGAACTTTACTCTATATAAACCTGTGTATTGAATGTTCCCATAGTAACATTTAAATGGCAACGCCCACCTTTAGAAAGTTGGCCATGGAGCTCACGTGGTTCGCACATGCACCTTTCCGAGAGTCTTTCACACCCTCACCTGTCTGCGCACAGTCAGAGCTGAGAGTGTCACTCTGCACTTTTAAAAGTGTGACTTGTACATGTGTGTTGTGTCTCACCCAGTTGATGAGGACATATTTGGGAAGACCGGAGTTGGGGTCCTCCACGCGACAGAATGCATACATCACCTTCCCGCTGTTCAGCTCCTCCACCAGCTCCTCTAATCCGCCATCTACAGGCCCACACATAGGACGATACTACAGATTCAAGCTGTAATTATTGCCTGCTTAGATCCTCCTGTCGGCACTGAGCCTCTTCTACATCAGCTAAAGTGCAATAAATCAGATTTAAATGAAAAAATGTGGTCTCACCTCCTTTTTCTGCGAGGCGGATGTCATTACTGTTGCCTTCATAAGTGAACAGAGCCCTGAAAACACA